>NW_026884746.1:0-59151 GCF_032173495.1 Musca vetustissima | reverse complement strand
ACCCTATCTCAATTCTTTTAGAAGATAGCGTGATTACAACAGGCGGACGGACGGACGGACTTGGCTAGATCGTGTTAGAATTTTACCCTGATCAAGAATATATATTCTTTATAGGGTCGGAAACGAATATTTCAATGAGTTACAAACGGAATGACAAAATTAATATACCCTCCATACTATGGTGGAGGCTATAAAAAAAATCACAGCTTAAGGTGGAGTAAAAAAATTAACAAACCACCCATGGTGGGCATCAGAAAAATGTTATTTCAGAAATCCACACATAATGGGCTTCAGCAAAGATAATGGTACCAAAAATCCACGCCTTGTGGACTCCATGAAAAATATTATTTCAAAAATCGGAGCATTAAAGGATTCAGGAAAAATATTGTTTCAAAAATCCTCTTTTTTGGGGGCTTCAGAAAAAATATTATTTGAAAAATGCACTCTTTGTGGTCATCAGGAAAAATATTATTTCAAAAGTTCCCGCCTTGTGGAATTCAGGAAAAATATGTTATTTAATGACTCTTGTTGGTCATTAAGAAAAATATTATTAAAAAATCTACGCCTTAAATGATTTGAAGAAAATTGTTATTTTGAAATATGCTTCAAAATTCATATGAACTGTGAAAATTGGAGCGTATGAATGACGACAACACTCATACGCTACACATCACCTTCATCCTTTCTCAGTGCTTTGTTTTTTTATGTCATTTGCTTTTTGGGTGAAAATACCCGCATTTATTACTATATCAAACTGTATTTAGGTGAGAAACCCCCATGCAATAATTTGCAATTAATATTTTATGTTGTTGTTATTGGTGTGATTAAAAAACTAATTCTGTTGTGATTTTTTTTCACCCGCTATTGAACAGCTGTTACAAAAGTAATTAATACAATCGTTCGCAAACATATAAATATAAATTTTAATTAAAACAAAACCGAAGTTAAATCACTACGCACCCATACTGCCAGATAACCAGCGGCACAAATAATTCCCTGGGATGAAAGTTTAGTTCTCACATACATTTTTTTTTTGGTTAGTGGAAAATATGTATATATATATATATATAAATTATATAAAAATTGCCTGTTAATTTTCTTGTTTTCGCATGTTCGAGTGGTTTTTATTTGTCTGTCTGCCCGTCCGGCCATATGCTAGTTGGCAACAATGTTTGGCATAAATCCACAAATATGTAAATGCCTTCAATACACCAATGCAATATTAAATAATGTTGCAAATTACCAACTTTATGTGGATTATGAGAAGCAAAACCACGAAGCATACAGAGGAGTAAACATAATATATATATATATATATATTAAGTGGTTAAATGTTTTATAATTGTTTTAAATTGCCATTCAAATTTATGGAGGGGAATTTTGCCACTTCTGTACAAAAAATCATTTCTGTGCAACAGAAAAAATGCGCCCAACGATGAATAATAAATAATGATTTTGTAGTATTTACAAATTGACTTATAAATTGAATTAATGACTTAATAACTATTTATTTTGTTGTTAATTGAATTTGATTAAAATAAATAAATATTCAAATAAATTTTATAGAAAAAATAATGGTGCGTATGAGTTATGACAATACTCATTCGCATTAAAGTCCATTTAATAAAAATCATGGGCCACAGGTAAATATTTTTTAAGAAATCTACGATGATAAAAAATTATTCAATGAAAAATTGATGACTAAAGGGCAGATAGAAATTTTTTTATAAAATCTGATCCTCAAGGAAGCTGTAAAATAATTCCAGTAAGGAAAGTTGTAAAGTCGGACGGAGCCGACTATATGATAACCTTCACCACTTTGGGTATATTCAACAGATGAATTCTAACAGACGTCGCATTTTTGAAGGACCAGTAAAATTAAATAAACATGTCATTCTGCAACCTATATTAAACTCTTGATTTGGATAATTAGAGAATGAGACAAATTTACGTAAATCGCTTTAAAAAAATCTCAATCGGACACTCGTTGATTATTTGAAAACCAATAAACATGAAGTCCGTCGAATATATTTGCTATGTCAGCATTTCTACATTTCAACAAAAACAATTACATTTACATTTCTACAAAAACAACGTACAAAGTGACACGTTGTGCAAACTTTCACGTCAATATGACAAAAATGAGGAGTTTGGTACATCATTTAATTTAAATCGGACGAAAATAATAATGGAAGATATATCTAAACCGACTACTTCTACTTTTAGCACGTTTTGTGCATATCGGCTATATCTTGGGTCCTTGGTGCATCATTTACATAAAATCGGAGGAAAATATATATAGGAGTTATATCCAAATCGGGACCGATTTAAACGAAACTTGCCACACGATAGGCTATACTAACTTCACTACATTGTGCACAATTTTGTGAACCGTGAACCGATTTTCACAGAAACTAACACACATCCTTCTAACCAAAATGGTTAGAAGGCTTTCTTTTTCTGGCTTTCCTTTTCATTGCAACTCCGATCATGTACCTCATCTCGAAAGATAAATTAATAAAAAAAATAATTCAGTACGCTATGCCAAATTTGTGCAAGTCGTAAGATATGTAGGGATTTTGGTACTCCATTTACCTTAAATCGGACAAAAATATATATGGGAGCTATATAAAAATCTGAACCGATTTTCACGAAATTTTACACACATCGTTTTAGACTTAATTAAGTTCGCTATGCCAAATTTCGTGCAAATCGATGGATATATAGGGACTTTGGTACACCATTTACCTGAAATCGGACGAAAATATATATGTGAGCTATATATAAATCTGAACCGATTTTCAGGAAACATAACACACATCATTCTAGACTTAATTCAGTAGGCTATACAAAATTTCGTGCAAATCGAAAGATATATAGGGACTTTGGTACCCCATTTACCTTAAATCGGGTGAAACTATATATATGGGAGCTATATCTAAATCTGAACCGATTTTCACGAAACTTAGCACACGTCATTCTAGATTTAATTCATTAGGATATACCAAAATTCGTGCAAATCGAATGATATATAGGGACTTTGGTACACCATTTACCTTAAATCGGACGAAAATATATATGGGAGCTATATCTAAATCTAAACTGATTTTCCGAATTTCAATAGGGTTCGTCCTTGGGCCAAATAAGTGACCTATGATAAATTTCATCAAATTCGGATCATAAATGCGATCTGCACTTTGTATACAATTTAACATGGGCAGACGGACAGATGGACGGTCAGACATGAATGAATCGACATAAAAAGTGATTCTATGCTTTTTCTCAAAGGGAACCATGTGTCTATCTAGTTTTCTTTTGCCTATTACAAATATATGCACAAAGGCATAATACTCTGTACCACTTCTAACGGTCATCTACAAAAATATTTTTTTTAAATTGCAACTCAAGTGCAGCTGGTAAATAATTCTTGAAAAAATCCACGCTTAAATGGCAGCTTGAAAATAGTTCATGACAAAATCAACGCCTTAAGGTCACCTGGAAAATCAGCTAAGAACAGCTCAAAATATTTTTTTAAAAAAATCTAGGCCACAAGGTTAGCTGGAAAATACATCATGAAAATATCTACGCCTCAAAGACAGCTGGAAAATACTTCTTTATAGAATCTACGCCTTACTGGATCCTTGAAATGTACGTCTTCATGGCAGCTGGAAAATAATTCTGTAAAAATCTAATTCTAATCCACGCCTTGTGGGTGTCACGAAAATAATTCTTTAAAAAATCCACGCCTTATGACTTGCTAGAAAATTCTTCTTTAACCCTACGGTCAATAACCAAAAAAGTATACTTAGATCAATAACCGTGGTACGAAGTAGGAACTCAAAATTATATATACATTAAAATAATATATATATATATATATAAATCCATACTTAAATGATAATCGATCTAAAACAATCATAGTAAATTCGTTATAGCTCTCGAATGGGTTAAGCTTTTTTAGTTATTTTTTATTGGGATCTTATTTAAGTGTTCCTCAACCCTTCTGCGAATTTTTGTGGCCCTAGACAACATGGGGTCATCAGGGCTACTCGTGGAAGTCAGAAACTACCCTGGTTTTCCCTTGGTATACAAATAGATTAATTTAAAATAAAAAACCTCACGATAGTCCAATTTTTTAATGAGTTACAGAGCTATCTTTGGATGGGTACTAATGTACCACGGTTATTGATCTACGTAGGTAATAATTTTAAAAATTTTAAAAATTATATATGGAAAATAATTATAATTTTTTTCTTCGATTATGTGTGGAAATACCTCAAGAATTATTCCACAAAATTTGATCCAAACATCTCCATTATTAAAAGTTTTACATCATTTTTATTCGAAAAAAGGTACAAATGTACCCGGTTATTGACCGTAGGGTTAATAAACTTCTTGTCTACTCCTGCGTATAATTACTCAGCATTAATCATACGCACCCATACCATTTATATATGTTCTATTTATAATACTAATTCGCTCCATGGGTCAATCACAAAACTAAAATCATTTGTAATTCATTAATAAAATTAACTTATCTTCAAGAAATCCATATGTTTTTCGTGGAACTATTAATTCTCTGTATGTATGCTCATGTATATGAAATACCATCAATCAATAATCTATTATGGCAAAACTTAGTTTCAAACAAATCATTTATATTATTGAGTAAATGTTTTCGATATCAATTAACCCTGTTCTGTTTTACATGTTGGACATTCATACATTCGGATTTCGAATTAACGACGAGCAACTTAAGTTAATTTATTTTTCCGAAACGAATAAAAACAGTTTTAATGAAATTGCCAATCCATTAAAGTCCAAAAACGGAGAAGAGAAACACAAAATAATCACATGAGGAATTTCAATTTGTTTACGTCAAAATCAGAACAAACAGAAAGAGAAATAACAGAATAAGAAAGTGAAAACGATTCAAGAAAAAGGAATTAATGTGAAGAATTTAGGAAACCGCAACAATAACGATTATTGTTATTATTTCTTCATAACTTTGATTAGTTCTGATTACAGGCATTTCATTTTTCGGAGAAGTTATGTGACTAAGGCCTATTACTTACGGCTTGAGGTTAAATTTATGTGAAACTTTCGAAGGCAATAATGTGTATTAATTAAATTGTTTGCCGTCACGTAAAAGTATAATTTTCTATTTTTCCCCTGCCCTTCCCCTCTCTAAACGAAACAAAATAATCATGTGTTTTATTGTGGCCTATGAGAATGTCCACATTCAGTGTGGAGTTATTTTGATAGATTGATTCGTACATAATAATTGATTTACTGGTCTTTTTGAGTTTGGACCATAACCCTTAAACACATATTGGCTGGATTTGCAGATTGCCGACAGAGAATTATTATTCCATAAAACATTAATAAAGTCATGCAATTAATATGGAAGAAATTTAAACAGGGGTCATATGGGCGAATGAATAAATATGTGCCTCATACGCCCTCAGGAAAGGAATTTGTGTTAAGTGGATTTTTTTTAATAGAAACTTGGGTTTTTAAAGGGGCCTTTTCAGTGGGCTTGATTTTTTAAAAATATTTTTCCAAATATGCGTGGATTTTATAAAAGTAATTTCTAATGCATATCCCAAGGCGTGAATTTTTTACTTTAATTATTCGGTGTGTAAATATTTCATCCGCATCAGATGTAAAATTAATTTTCTAAATAATTTAAGAAAATTAATTTTCCTTAATGTGTTTCTTTAGTGGTTTTCCTGAAAACTTTCACAAATTAGTTACAACAACAAATATTGATTTCCCCACAGATTACCCTCCACAGTTTTGCCTTCCGAACATCCTATTTTCTATCCACAAACTAAATTAGAAATCATTAGCATTGAATATTCTTTGAGTACTACTCAATGGGATAATTATCCTTGTAAACAAGAGCATACACACAGACAGTTACATAGATAATTTTTAATATACTACCAACCAAATGGCATGTAAAGTTTATTAATGGAAATAAATTTACTTCCCAAGAAAATGTTTTGCCCAAAATGAAAGGTAAGCAGCTCATCATCAGAGTGCCTAGAGGTAATATTTAGGTATTTGTAGCAAATATTTAAACAAGTATTTAAAATGAATAATTATTCATGCTCGAAATATTTCAAACTAATGATAATCTGGATAATGAAATTCTGTTACAAATTTTGCTTCAAGAAATAATTTTTTCAAAAATTATGTTTCATAAACTATTAGTAGCATACATCAAGCTGTGGATTTATTCTAATTGTTTCTTGCAGCACATATCAAGTCCTAGAGGATGTTTTAAAAATTTCTGGCATATCACAATTTTTTGAAATTGTTTTTGTGGTATATTTAAAGTTGTATCTCAAAGCATGAATATTTTAAAAATTATTTTTGTAGCATATGACAAGGCTTGGATTTCTTAAAAATTATTTTTGGAACCTACAAACAGGCTTATACATTTTAAAACGCATATTTTATTTCAGCTTTTGTTAAAGTTTAAATCTAATTTAAACAATAATTAAATTTTCTTGTTCTTATAATTGTAATAAAATCAAATTATCCTTTTATAATGACCCACATTATCTCATTATCCTTGCATTTTTCTTTTGCAAAGTTTTTATTTTTTGTTTGGGTGTTTGTTCTCTTCTTTTGGTTTGTTTATAAAGTGCCGCTTAATTAGCTATTGTCATGTGTAAGACAGGGTAATCACAAACATCGCACACACACACACACAAACTCAAATTGCGAACACACACCCTTCTATGGGCCACCCACATAATCCTGAGGCCGTTTTAATTAAGGTTTTACTCGCGAACAAATTTCTTTTTGATGAGCCTGTCATAACCCCTTCGTCTATTATTGCTAAACCTCAAGGCATTTTCGAATATAAAATAGTGGAAATAATTCTTAGTAAAGATTTTTCGTTCTTAAATGGAGGCAAAGTGAGATTTTCACATATATGGCTTGCCGACAAATTATCCGTGTTTATCCTTTACAACATCAAATGTCACAAAGACTTTCACTTTTAGTTTTTATGGAAAAGAGGAAGTGAAACGTGTTATGTTAAGACCTCGAACATATGTTAGCTATTTGATGTTGCTTTGTTAACCAGGGACGTGGAAGAATTTAAGAGGGGATCGCTTCTTCTGGTGTTTCCTGTCTTGAGCCTTCTAATCGACAACCCTGTATTTTGACAATTAGAGTGGAAAAAGTCTCCTTTTGGAAGGCTGCAGTGGATGGAAGCCTTATAACAATAACATAAACATGTATCCCCTAATGAAAAAAGAGAAATATGGGCAATAAAAGATAATAAGCTGTCTTAACGTAGCTGAGTTGACAGCAAAGAAACAGCAGCTATCTCTGGCGGGATTTGTATGCAAAAGTCAAGAAACAGCTTTTCCTTTTTAATATTTAACAGACAGAAGGGATGAAAATCTTAAGAAGGATTTCTGATTTGTTTACCCACAGGCGGTTGACCTTGTACATGAAATTGGCTAAGGCAAGTACAGGGTGAATAAATAGAAACGAAAAAGTGCGAAAATAATAATAAAACATTAGAAAATGCGCGCCTTGTTACATGCTGAAAAACATGTTTTTTTATTTTTTTTGTTGAAAAATATTTTTAAAAAAACCATGCCCAATTGTAACCTACAAAAAATTTTTTTTTAAAAATTCAAGCTTCCCCATAAAAAATATTTGTGAAAAATCCACGGCTTATAAGAGAAAATTATAAAAAAGCTACAACAAACAAAATTTTAAAAATTCCTTAATTATATATAGGCCACAAAAATATTTTTTTTTCAATTTTAAAAACATTTCCCAAAATTTCTGCAAAATTATTTTTATACTCTTCACCACACTGTGGTACAGGGTATTATGTCTTTGTGCATATGTTTGTAACAGGCAAATGGAAATGAGATAGACACATGGTTCCTGTTGAGAATATGCATAGAATCACTTTCTGAGTCGATTTATGCATGTCCGTCCGTCTGTCTATCGGTCCATGTTAAATAGTAAATAAAATATTTGGCCCATATATATTTTCGTCCGATTTAATGTAAATGGTGTACCAAAGTTCCTATGTATCTTTTGATATGCACGAAATTTGCCATAGCGTAATGAATTACGTCTGGAATGATGTGTGTTAAGTTTCTTGGAAATCAGTCCAGATTTAGATATAGCTCCCATATATATTTTCGACCCATTTAATTTAGTTGCAGAATGGCATGTTTATGGATCCATTTTCATGTAAATCGGCCCCGTCCGACTTTACTACTTTCCTTACTGGTTTCCCAATAAATTAATGCCAACATTTTATCACACTAATTAACATTATTTTTCAATATTTGCAGAATTAATAATTATTCATTTTAAATAGTTATTCAAATATCCACTGCAAATACCTAAGAGCTAACACTCCGTAATCTGATGATGACTTCCTTACCATTCACTTTGGGGAAAACATTTCTTGGCATTGGGAAAATTTATTTCTATTAATAAATTTAACATGCCATTAGGTTGGTAGTATATTAAAATTTATCTATGTGTATAGGCGAGGGTCTGCGAGTGTTTACAAGGATAATTATCCCATTGAGTAGTACTCAACGAATTTTAATGCTAATGATTTTTATTTTAGTTTGTGGATACAAATAAAGCAGTTTGAAATGTAGAAGGAGATGAGAGGGTATTCAGTGGGGAAACCAATGTTTTTTCTTGTAAATAATTTGTGGAAATTCTTAAAAAATCCACGCCTTGGGCTAGGCATTGAAAAATAAATTTTAAAAAATCCACGCCTTGGGCTAGGCATTGAAAAATAAATTTTAAAAAATCCACGCCTTGGGCTAGGCATTGAAAAATAAATTTTAAAAAATCCACGCCTTGGGCTAGGCATTGAAAAATAAATTTTAAAAAATCCACGCCTTGGGCTAGGCATTGAAAAATAAATTTTAAGAAATCCACGCCTTGGGCTAGGCATTGAAAAATAAATTTAAAAAAATCCACGCCTTGGGCTAGGCATTGAAAAATAAATTTTAAAAAATCCACGCCTTGGGCTAGGCATTGAAAAATTAATTTTAAACCAGTAAGGAAAGTAGTAAAGTCGGACGGGGCCGACTATATGATACCCTTCACCACTGTGGGTATATTCAACAGATGAATCCTAACAGACGTCGAATTTTTGAAGGACCATTAACATGAAAATGGATCCATAAACATGTCACTCTGCAACCTATACTCTATTTTTCATTTAGTCAGATATAGGGTTGCTTCAAGCTAGGTTATATCTACTTCAGTACGCTATGCCAAATGTTTTGTTAATCAGCCTACCTTGCTATTCCAAAAGGAAAGTTAAAAACTAAATCAACAATATTTTAAAGTTTGTGAATTTATTGGAGAGTTATTATTTTCAAAATAAAAATTAAAAATTTACAGTATTTGGATTTGTTGAATTATGACGTCAAGAAGAAGTATAAAGAACAATAAATTAATTTGTATGAAATGCAAATTAGAAATTGATGAAGAAGAAGACGATAACATAGAGTGCGACAAATGTAATAAACGCTACCATGTTATGTGTACAGATTTAAATAAACGGCAATACGAATATCTCTGTGAGCATGAACATGAGGAATTTCTCTGTAAAACATGTGACAACAAAGCAAACAAAAACAATAACAACAATGGTTTGGAAGAAGAGTTCGCTCTCATCAAAGTGCAGTTAAAAAAACTCGATCAACTGACAACTTTAACAGAGTCTATGAATTTTATGTCCAGTAAGTTCGATGAAATTCTTAAGGGAATGACGGAGAACAAAAAGAGACTAGACCAAATTCAAAAAGAGAATAAGGCGCTGAAAGAGGAAGTGGGTTTGCTGAGAGGCACGGTAAAAATGTTAAATGAGAATAGAGTAAAAAACGACTGCATAGTCATTGGTGTTAAGCCAGCAGATAATGCATCAGCTGTTGATACTCTCATGAAGATGACAGAAGAAGCAGGAATAGACATACATGAAGATAGCATAAATGATGCCTACTTTTTAAATGGAAAAAACGCAAAGTCGATGGTTGTCAAATTCGTTTCGAAGACGGCGAAAACTAAATTTATGTCTATAAAGCCGAAATTACATGAGAAGGAGGAAACTAAAGGCATTTTTGTACATGATTACCTTAGTAAGGAAACAATGAACTTATTGAATTACGCAAAATCGCTAAAAACAGTCGGGTTCTACGCTGTGTATGCATCAAATGGAAAGGTATTTGTGAAAAAGGGAGAGAAGTCTAAACCAAGAATGATTAAATGTATTGATGAAGTTGATGAATTGCTGCTAAATGCAACTACGAATCGCCCAAAGAAGCGTGTAATACCCATTGAAGATGTAGATGAAGAATCTGACAACTCATACCAGTCACCATCATAAATGTATTTATTTTATTTGTATTCTATTTTTTCTTTTATATTTTTTTTATGATTTGCAACAAATATTTCTATTCATTTGAACTATTTAAAAACAGATTTAATTCAGTATCAAATAATGACATGAATATATTATCTTGGAATATAAGGAGTATGGCTTCTATATCAAAATTTAATAAATTTAGAGAATCAATATCAAAGCTTCCAAAATTGCCTGTTGTAATCGCGGTGCAAGAAACATGGTTTAGGCAAGATACTATTGACATTTATAACATTCCTGGCTACAAAGCTGTACATTGTTGTAGGAATGATGGTTATGGTGGAACGACAGTATTTGTTAAAGATGATTTACATTTCGTTGTGCTGGAAAATGTCAGCAATAATTGTATAGAATCCATTGTGTTTAAAGTAATTGATGTGAAACTTAACGGCAAAGAAATTATTTTTGCATCATTTTATAAATCTCCCAAATGTAATTTTATAAATTATAAATCATTTTTAGAAAACTTGCTAATTTTGAGTGCAAGACACCCATTCATTATTATGGGCGATGCTAATGTGAATGCTTTGGAATTTGATTCATTTCAGGAGATTAACGACCTTTTGCATCTTTATGATTTTAAAAGCTGGCATAATCTTATTACGAGACCATGTAGTGGAACTTCAATAGATCATATGTATAGTAATATGTGCGTACCTACAACGATTTATTCAGTTGAATGTGGACTCTCTGACCATAATATGATCATTGCTGAGATACAAATTAAAGTACAAACCAAAGATATACAGCAAAAAAGTTTTGAAAAGTGTGATTATAAAAAATTCAATAGATTTTTAGGTAATAAAATTTCGGAATTGTCACATACTGGTGATCCCTCTCTTGACACTGAAAACCTTGTATCATGTATTAAATTTGCGATTGATAAGTCAATAATCAATGTGACTTATAAAAAGGATATACGTAATTATGTTTCACCTTGGGTGAATGATAACCTTCGGAAGCTAATGATGTATAAAGAACGTCTTTTGAAATTACGAAGAAAACGGAAAGACAAAGCGATTGAGGAACAATTAAAAAGAATAAGTAGAATTATAAAAAGGGCACACATGGATTCAATGAATAATTTTTATATACTCAAACTAGAAAAAATTCAGTCTGATCCCAAAAAATCGTGGCGATTCTTAAATGAAACCCTCGGAAGAAAAACGAATAGAGAGTTGAATGTTGTTGATTCCATTGGAAATCCCATTTTGAATAACAAGTGCAAAGCAGAATCACTAAATGATTATTTTTTAGAATCTATAGACAATCTTAAACAAAAAATTTTACATTATCCTTCTGACAACATTAACATCTTTGGAACTCTTAATAGGTTTGATTGTCGGTTATGTTTGAATTATACGACCTATGATGAAGTGAAACAAACAATAGGTAAAATAAAAACTGATAAGTGTTGTGGTCATGACGAGATTTATCCCAGATTAATCTTATCTTCGACTAATATAATTACTCCACGTTTAGTAGAAATATTCAACGATGTGATAAGAACAGGAGAATATCCAAATATTTTGAAAATGCATAAAGTAATCCCTATTCCTAAGGAAAGTCAGGCAAGCACTGTCGAAAAATTCAGGCCGATTTCAGTGCTATCAATAGTGGATAACATATTTGAAAGAATTTTGCATAATCAAATTTACAATTACCTAATAAGCAACAATATTTTAAATAAGTATCAGTATGGGTTCCGTAAGGGTTGCGGTACAGAAGAAGCTGTGCTAAATGTTCAAAATTATATTTGCCAAGGTTTGGATATGGGTAAAAAAGCTGTAGCGGCTGTTTTTTATGATCTCTCTAAAGCGTTTGATCTAGTTGACCATAAATTGTTGCTGGAAAAACTAATGTATTATGGCATATGTGGTAATGCACATTCCCTTCTCAAAAGTTATTTAGATAATCGTAAACAGTTCGTACAAGTTGGGGCAGAACGTAGCAGAGTAAGTGAAGTTAAATATGGTGTGCCTCAGGGAAGTGTTTTAGGCCCCTTACTATTCTCACTGTTTATAAATGACTTTCAAAATTTAAAATTAACAGGTAAAATATTTTTATATGCGGATGATATAAGTATACTATATCCTCACATTCATGAAGTAGCCTTGAGACCAAACATGGAAAGAGACGCATGCTTGGTTTTGGAATATATGCGTATAAACAAACTCTTTATCAATCCCGATAAAACTAAAATGATAATGTTTAAACCACATTCAAGGGTTTCAACAAATTACAGTTTCTATGTTAATGGTGAAGAGATTCGTGAAGTGGATACCCTAAAATATTTAGGTATACATTTCCAAAACAATCTTTCATGGGATTATCATATTAGACAACTCAAAGTTAAAATTGCGCCAGCTATTGGTTTATTGTACAAGTTTAAAAATAAATTTAAAACGAAAACGAAATTTTTGATTTATCAGACACTTATTCAAAGCCATTTCAATTATCTTGCTGCCATTTATGGTTTCAGGAAGTCCACAGAACTGAAATCGCTTCAGAGATTCCAAAATAAAGCATTAAGGGTTGTAGCAAACCTACCAAGAACTTTTCCCACTTTGGACTTGTTTAAGAATATGTTTCCACAAATACTGCCAATACATGGTTGTTACAAGCTACAAGTACTTACGTACATTTTTAAATGCCTGAATAATATTGGTCACCACACATTGAATTTTACTCGAAATCAGCATGGTTTTTTTACAAGAAACAGGGATAACCTGAAAATCGCGTTTTGTCAGTCAGAAACTAGTAAACAAAGAGTAGATCATTCCGGAAGTAAGTTATATAATATCTTGCCTGAACATATTAAAAATTCTGAAAACTTTTTAGCGTATAAAAAGAATGTTCGATTATACCTTTTGCAATCTGTTGAACAATTACTGTAAATTTGTATACTTATTTTTACACATTGTATATAGTTAATATAATATAATAATCAGAATTAATATAGCATGTTAAATTGTTGTCAATTAGCCTCTATAAAGCCAACTGGCGCTGAGGCGACATTTATATTTGAATTGTATATTAATGAATTGTGAATAATGATATTTATCTAAATGTGAATCTACCTATATATCCATAAGTTATATAAATCGACTTCAATCAAATATAAATAGGTTATCTGTTGGGCTATGTCTGTACTTCTAGAAAACGCAGCTACGTAATTCTATGCTCAATTTTGTACGTTGTGCAAAATTTGATGTCAACCTGACTAGCATGAAGAGTTTGATGTCCAATTTACTTAAAATCGGGCGAAAATATATATGGAAGCTCTATCCAAATATATCGAAGGATAGGGACTTTGGTGCACCATTTACATGAAATCGGACGAAACTATATCTGAATCTGGGCCGATTTTCTCGAAACTGGGCACACATCATTCTAGACTTAATTCAGTGTGCTATGCCAAATGTCGTGCAAATCGAAAGATATATAGGGACTTTGGTACGCCATTTACCAAAAATCGGCCGAAACTATATATGGGAGCTATATCTAAATCTGAACCGATTTTATGATACCCTTCACCACTATGGATATATTAAACAGGACTATTAACATGAAAACGGACGAAACTATATATGGGAGCTATATCTAAATCTGGACCGATTTTCGCGAAACTGGGCAGAAACTGGGTATATATGAAGGTATTTAGTTCTTTTTATACCCTTCACCACACTGTGGTACAGGGTATTATGTCTTTGTGCATATGTTTGTAACAGGCAAAAATAATCGAGATAGACCCATGGTTCATTTTGAGAATATGCATAGAATCACTTTCTGAATCGATTTATGCATGTCCGTCCGTCTGTCCATGTTAAATTGTAAACAAAGTACAGGTCGCATTTATGATCCGATTTGGATTAAATTTGGCATAGGTCACTTATTTGGCCCAAAATTGGGAAAAATCGGTTCAGATTTAGATATAGCTCCCATATATATTTTCGTCCGATTTAATGTAAATGGTGTCCCAAAGTCCCTATATATCTTTCGATTTGCACGAAGTTTTGGCACAGCGTACTGAATTATATCTTAAATGATGTATGTTAAGTTTCCTGAAAATCGGTCAAGATTTAGATATAGCTCCCATATTTATGTTCGTCCGATTTTACACAAAATCCACACAAAATTTTGCACAACGTTTTGAAGGTAGTATATCCTATAAATTAGATATAAACTCTGCAATAAATTCCCCAGGTGGGTCCGATTGGCACAACATTTTGCACAACTTACGGAAGATAATATAACATTAAGTGTGACAAGTTTTGTTAAAATCGGGTCAGATTTAGATATAGCTCCTAGATATAATTTCGTCCGATATTACGTAAAAGGTGCACAAAAGACCCAAAGTTAGGCCGTTTGCTACAACATTTTGCACAACGTACTGAAATTAATATTGCCGAACGCTTGCCAAGTTTTGTAGGAATCGGTTCCAATTTAGATATAGCTCCCATATATAGTTTCGTTCGATTTTAGTTAAATTATACACCAAAGAGCCAACATTAGGCCGATTGACACAAAATTTTGCACCTGACATGTGGAAGTTGTTGTTGAAATCAGCTCAAATTTGGATAGAGCTACAATATATATTTTCTCCTGAGTTTAAGTAAATGATACATCAAGAACTCAAAACCTCTGACAAGTTTCGATGAAATCGGTTTATATTTCGATATAGATTTCATATATATTTTCGTCCGATTTTAAGTAAGTGGTGCACCAAACACTTCATGTTTATAAGATATTTATTCAAATCCAACGGATGTCCGATTGTTATATGCTTTAAATTGATTTACATAATTTTATCCCATTGTAAGAAGAATATACCCAAAGTGGTGAAGGGTATCATATAGTCGGCCCCGTCCGACTTTACTACTTTCCTTACTGGTCCAATTTAAATTGGGTTTCTCCTTGGTCCAAATTAGTGAGATGTGTCAAATTTCATCCAAAATCATAAATGCGACCTGTACTTGACATGCATAAATGTGCAGACGGACATACATAAATCGACTCAGAAAGTGATTCAATGCATATTTTCAAAAGGAACAATGGGTCTACCTCGATTCCTTTTGCGTGTTACAAACCTATGCACAAAGACATAATACCCTGTACCATAGAGTGGTGAAGGGTATAAAAATTGTACACAGAGGATAACATTTAATCTACAACCACGTGTGCAATTTCACTTTAATGTCATACCGACTGCTTAACGTTCTTATGGACAACAATCACTTTAAAAATACCTCTCAAATCAATTGGATTTTAATTAGACAGCCGCTACCTTGTACAACAGGTCATAACTTCTTGAAATGTGACTATGCTGGTCAAGCACTCACACATTCATACATACTTTCAGATGATAAAATGTATGTTTTTTGAAAACTTTATAGCGTAATATGGAGGATATAATTAAAAAGTTTAACTTAGACAATGGCAACACGAATTGATGTCATCAATGTTAGTTAGACAGACGTGACTCTCCGCATATCTTTGGAATAATTCTTGTTGTCAACATGACTGTCATTGACGCTGTCACGGGTGGATGTGATGCTTCTTCTCGTAACTTTGACACACTTACATAGTTTCTTATTTAAATGATTGAGCTTGACATGCACGCTGATGCTTCGTTGGCTGGCAGGCAGGCCGTCAGTCTGGCAAGAATTATAGCCAGCTGTTGATGATGCTACGTGCTTGTTCTATATTCTGTATGGATACGATAATATATTGTTGTAATACTAAGTTGGACGTTCCTTTTTTCAGCTACACTTTCCCTTGGCCATTCTCCATAACATGACAATGAATCGAATTGTCTTATTTGCTTTTAAGGGAATTGCTTAAAGTAATTCTCTTAAATAATAGGATCCAAGTGGAAACACGTTAAGCACAAGCGAAGCGAAGCGAAAAAGAAAAGAAAACACACTACCATGGAACCGACAACACTGTCAGCAACACTTAAGGCAACAATTTATCACATACCGGCTTTTAACATTCATGCAAGTTTTGGCCCGTCAGCGTGTGACATGCAAACACAAATTTCTGAAATAGGAGAAAGGCAAAACAAAAGTTAGACGACTAAGCCAACATTGGGTAGATGAACTTAAAGATTTAATGGTCTTCACCCAGAGATATATTTGTTATACCATCCACCATAGTATTAGAATTTAAATTTGTTTTTCCGTTTGTAACTCATCGAAATAATCATTTTCTATAAAGTATATATATTCTTCAGCGTAAAATGATATGACGATTTACACATGTCCGTTTGTCTGTTGTAATCACTCTAGTCTCTAAACGAATTGAGATAGATCGCCAAAATATTGCATAGAGTTGTCTTTCGTTCTGCAGGCAGGTGAAGTTCGGAGATGGTATCGGTCCACGTTTATAACACATATTTGGTATTTTGTGATTTTTATTGGCTTATTATTGGGTACCAAATCGCTCCACTAAAAATCATCAATGTCGGTCCATGTCTTCGTGTAGCCCCCAAAATTTCGGTATTTTGTGGGTTTTGACTGCGTATTTCTTATTGGGTACCAAATCTCCGCAATGAAAATTATTAATAACGGGCTACTTTTTTGGGTAGCCCCCCATATAAAAGTATCCCCAAAGTATGCTGATTTTGTGGATTTTGGACAAGTTTTTCAATCAATTGACTGTAATATGGTATGTTGGGTACTAATTGGGTACCAAATCTTCCCACACAATGTTATTAATATTTGTCAAATTTTTTTGGGTAGCCATAATATAACGGTACTAACAAAATTTCGGTAATTTGAGCGCGTTTTTAACCAAATTCCCTGTGATATGGTATTTTGTATTCGTATTTGGTCACAAATATCCCTACCACAAACTATAAATATTCCTCACTCGAAATTGTCAGTTTATTCCCAACAAAGTATGCAATTCAAAGACGATTCATCCATCAGTTGTAATCATTGTACCTTCGGAGTATATTGAGATAAAAAACTCGAACCTGCCGGAAATGAAATATATCGGGCCGCATTTAGGCCTAGCTCCCGATTTTCAGTATTTTTATGCCCTTCACCATACTGTGTTACAGGGTATTATATCTTTGTAACAGGCAAAACGAATCGAGATAGACCCATGCATATTCCATGAGAATATGCATAGAATTACATTCTGAGTCGATTTATGCATGTCCGTCCGTTGGAATCGGTTCAGATTTGGATATAGCTCCCATATATAGATTCGTCCGATTTCGTGCCAATATTTGCCCTACAGAGAACAAATTTTGCAGAGAGTATTGAATTAGGGCCTGATTGATGTACGCGAAGTTTTGTTGGAATCGGTCCAGATTTAGATATAGCTCCAAAATATAGTTTCGTCCAAGTTTATGTAAATGGAGCACCATACTGCCAATATTTGACCAATTGACACAAAAGCCTTGAAGTTTTGTTGAAATAGGTTTAGATTTTAATATATTTTTACATATATAACTTAACTCTATTCGATTTGCACGATATTTATACCCTACACAACTATGTTGTCAGGGTATTATAGCTTTGTGCAGCCCCAAAAGTTTGTAACGCCGTGAAATATTGGTCCTAGACACACCTTTAAGTATACCGATCGTCATATCTCCACTAGCTGAGTCGATCTAGACATGTGTGTCCGTCCGTCCGTCTGTCCATTATAATTTGTAAACACTATACAGGCCATAGTTATGGACCAATCTTCACGAAATTTTGCATGTAGGTTGGGTTCTGGCCAATGAAGACCCCTATTGTTTTTGGGAAAGATCGGTTAATATTTAGGGGATGAAATGGACCAAATACTAAATTTTTATCCGTTTTTCTGGTCGCTCCAGAGGCCGCAATAATGGCCCGAACATCGCGAAATTTTGCATGGAGATGGGGATCGGGCCAAAGAATAAGCATGCCAGTTCTGATAAAGATCGGTCAATATTTAGCGGGTCAAATGGACCCTGACTTTTGTGTGAAAAATGACAAAATTTGTATTCTATAGCGTATATATTTATCCCTGAAGGACATAGACCCTAGAAGTTGATATTATATCCAAGACGAGAAGTTGACCTTTAAATTAATGCCAATTATATTGTTGTATGTGCTCAGATGTGTATATATCGTATATTATTTAGTAACCCATTATCACTCAAGAGATCGGAACTAATGCGCTGATCGCTTTGAAATGTTCCATGAGCTTCCAGTTATGGTCAAGGACAACGCCTATAATTTTCGGTGATGATCAGATAATAATTTTGAAATGAAGTGGACCGAAAACTTAATTTTTTGTGTTATTTTCGAGTCGATCTATAGGCCACAAATGAAAGCCGAACATCACAACACAACCCACGGTGAAGGGAATCTGGACAGTAGCTGTACTCAATACTCGCAATATCCGGAAAATATGTCAGTGTGAGGAAGAGGTGCTGTTTACCTCTCGGGCAAGATGTTGCAAATATCAAGAAATATTGCCCAGGCTCGGAATAAACATCCGCAGAAAGTTAGAACTCCGTGGTAGTTGTGTAGGGTATCGTATGGTCGGTCCCGTCCGACTATACTGCTCCGCTCACAGGTTTGTTGTTGAAATCGGTGCGATATAGCTGCCGCATACAAATGGTGCAGATGGAGGAGCCTATGTCTGTTTATTTTACATGAAATATTACATTGCGTATTGGATTGAAGTCGTTTCACGTTTAGATATAGCTTCCATATATTTTTTTATCAGATTTCACCTAATGTTGTACCAAATAACTAAAGTTTGTCCGATTAAGATTAATTGTGCATAGCTCACGGTGCTGCAGCACACGGTTGCTCAAATATGTCCATTTATACATAGCACCATACATATTTTGCTCGATTTCATACGAATGAATTTTTCATAAATATCAGAATCGTATGTGTATGGGTTGTTTTAATTTAGTTCAAATATCTGTGTACTTCTCGTAGTTAATTTCGTCCGATACCATTTCAATGGTCCCCCAAAGATGGTATATATATTCTATCTACAGGATATTGTACATATGAGCATCTCTTGTATGTTTCCAAAGTGATGAAGGGTATCATGATGTTTCCTTATTGGTGAAGGAATTTATTGTGATACAAAACTAAAATATAGGTACGAAATTGAGGTATATCGGTCCATAATTAGGCATAACCCGTCATATAATGAAATAATATTCGTTAATTCCTAAACAATTTAATCAATATTGTCCCGCTTCATGTATATGTAACTTTCAGTATTTTGAGGATTTTATACATATATTTCACCTTACCATGCGTTATCAATATCGATTCATGTTGTGTCAGCATACTTCTAGTGGAGGGTTCTAAAGTTAGGCCCGAGCGAACATAATGTTTTTTCACTTGTTTATAAATTTTTAAAATTTTTGCCTATAAAGGCCAAATATGAATGAATATATGAATAAAGGCCGGGTTTCTCTGGCTCTCGTCGTTGAAAGGAGAATAAAATTAAAGGAAAGGTCTTGACCTTTTTAAACAATTTGGGATACACGCCACACGATTGAGGGTATTTGTAGGCTTTGAATACTGGGCTAGGGCTTTTAACTTCCCTATATTGATTTTGATAGGTATATGCTTCATTACTTCACAAAGAGTGTATTGAGAGTTACTTTTATATCGGGACAATACCAAAACGTCGACCTATATATCCCATTGATAATTCCCAGTATCCTTGGAGTATTAGCAATATGTGTGCAAAATTTTAAAGCTCTATCTTCAGTAGTGATTTCAACAAACGTGTATAACTGCACTCTTGTCGTGATAATCTACGTCAATCGGTCTTCGATAAATGGAAGCTTTCCAACCAACCTTCTATAGATAGTAGATCTGAAATCGGCAAGTCGTTCTACTGTAAATAGAAGAAGTACAACTGGAGCTTTGTATATAAAAGACCTAAAGAAAACATATCGGTCTTCTATATGAAGGAAAATTCCATACGGGATTTTACAGATACAAGAACACCATTTGGTATCCCGTAGACGGAAGGCCTAGAATAGATCTGATGGGTATAGAAGATCTATAATCGTTAGTCCTTATATAGATTTTATACAAAATATAAATCATTACATATAAGAGATCTCCAATAGTTGGAAAATTTCGGTCTTATATTTATGTAATACCTCCAAATGATCTGATATATATATACTTATAAATAGAAGACCTTCAATATGTGTTTTCTAAAATATAAAATCTAATTGGCCGGCTATATAGGAAATCCCCAATCGCGTGCATGTCGTTCTTTTTAGAAAAAGAATTCATACTATGGAAATATTGAAGGCATTCTATAGGTTTTCAAAGTTAAAATTTCCTTCTTCGAAAATAAAAATCTCCCATAGCATTTAAGTTCTTATTTAATATTCTGTACTTTCTTGCTGTATTTGTTATGTTTTTTTGTTCATTTCGATTCCATATGTTGCTGCCATCTGCATATGTACGAATTCACGCATCCCCCATATTATCATACACAATAACCTATTTTGTCGAAGGTCACGTGCGTTTATTTTCAGTACTTGACATGAAATTGACAGGAAATATGTTAAAAAAACGGCTGATATTGACAGGAAAAATGGTAGTAAATACAGAATACCGTTATCTACTTCGCATATAAGTTGAAAATGTGACATTTTTTTTAAGGATTAAAAAAAGTAGCGTAAACTGGTTTTATGTGGGCGGCTTATATATTATCAATATATTATTTATGTGATATTTAACGAAACTAGAACTATATCTAAATTGGAACCGATTCTCACCAAATTCAATATGGTTCGTACATTTTCAATAAAATGGATCATGTTTCAAATTATATCAGTTGTCTTTCTGGGAGTGTGCAAAATCTCAAAAATTGCTGAGTCCTTGAAATTGGGGAGTACCAATTACTCCCCAATTTTCAGTATTATGGAGGGTTTTGAGTGCATTTTTTATTGAATATACTGTAATTTAGTACTATAAATTAATATTAGAAAGCAAATCTGTCCACTAAAAATTATAAATGTAATAAATTTTTTGTCGCGTAGCCCCCATATAAAGTAACCTCCAATTTTCGGTACTTTTGGGCTTTTGAGTGGCCGTAGTCGCTGTAATTTGGCAGTTTGCGTTATTTTTGGGTACAAAATATCTTCATTAAAGATTATGAATTTCGGTCTGCTTTTTCGGATAGCCCTCATATAACAGTACTCCCAATTTCGGTATTTTGGGACTGTTGGACGCGTTTTTAACCGAATTCGCTGTAAGTAGTCGCATTTGGTAACAAATCCACCTCCCAAAAAAATTATTTACATTCGCCCCCTTTTGGAAGTAGTCCCCTTATAACCCCCTTTTTATAACCTTCACCGCACTGTGGTACAGCGTACTATGTCTTTGAGCATATATTTGTAACCGGCAAAACAAATCAAAATAGACCCATGGTTCCTTTTGAGAATATGCATTGAATCACTTTATGAGTCGATTTTTGCATGTTTGTCCGTCTATGTGTTTTTGAGAGCAAAGCGACCTGTACGCTTTTACGATACGATTTGGATGAAGTTTGTCACAGGTCACTTATTTGGCCCAAGGACGAAACCTATTGAAATTGAAAAATTCGTTTAGTTATAGATAAAGCTCCAATATATAGTTTTTTTTCTATTTTATGTAAATGGAGCACTGTAGGGGACATTCGGCACTTATTTTTTAGAGCTATATATCTCAGTACTTATTCAACAGCAATAAAAATGTTATGGCTGGTTATTGTCCTCTGATACTTAGTTATAAAAACTAGTACCAACAAGTAAAAAAAAGTTAAGTTCGGACCGGCCGAAATTTGGATACCCTCCACCATAGTTATACTGACAGATACATGCAATGAAAAGTGGGCATATACCGATAATTCTTCAAACCGATTTATGTAAACCATTATGTACACCAAATACAAACTTCAGCAATTTTTAATGGGTATTTTTCCTAAAATCTGCAAGACCCAAAAAGTGGACTTATACTGATAACGCATGGTAGAGTATAAAATCCTCAAACTACTGTAATTTAGATACCAATATTGATTACATAGTGTAGGAAATAGTGAATATTTTGGGATATCATTATATGAGGGCTATGCCTAATTAATGACCGGTATATGCAAATTTCGAACCCAATATTTTAATTGTTTATCTCAATTCTTTCCTTCAGGAGGTATCACTATATTGAGGAGATGCCTAATTGTCTGCCGATATATTTTATTATAGTCATGTTTGAGTTTTGTTATCACAATATCTGTAGAAGGCGGAATGTTTACAACAGATGGCTGAATTGTCTTTGTAGGGTAAAAATTGACTATTCCCCGTAACGACTACCCAACCGCAACACACGGAGCAAATCAGATAACCATTTTAATATAAAAAAGGGGGTTATATGGGGACTACCCCTAAAAAGGGGTGAATATTAATAATTTTTGGCGGGGAGATTTGTTACCATATACGACTACAAAATACCAAATTTCAGCGAATTCGGTTGAAAAACGCGCTCAAGAACCCCCAAAATACCGCAAAATTAGGGGTACCCTTATATGGGGGCTACCCGAAAAAATTGACCTATATTTATATTTTTTGTGGAGAGATTTGCTATCCAATAAGAACTCAAATTACTAAATTACAGCAAATTCGGTGAATAAATCCGGTCAAAACCCCACAAAAACTGGAAATTGGGAAGTACCCTTATATGGGGGCTACCAGAAAAAGTGGACCTATATTTATAATTTTCAGTGGGGAAATTTGGTACCCAATAAGAACCCCATGTACCAAATTTCAGCGAATTCAGTTGAAAACCGCGGCCAAGAACCCTAAATTACCGAAAATTGGGGGGTACCCTTATATGGGGGCTACCCGAAAAAATTGACCTATATTTATAATTTTTAGTATGGAGATTCGCTACCCAATAAGAACTCAAAGTACTGAATTTCAGCGAATTCGGTCGAAAAATGCGATGAAACCCCCCAAAATACCGCCAAATTATGGGTACCCTTATATGGGGGCTATCCGAAAATATGGACCTATATTTATAACTTTTAGTGGAGAGATTTGCTACCCATTAAGAACTCA
This sequence comes from Musca vetustissima, assembly GCF_032173495.1. Lineage (NCBI taxonomy): Eukaryota > Metazoa > Arthropoda > Insecta > Diptera > Muscidae > Musca > Musca vetustissima. Next base: position 35,635 of record NW_026884746.1, on the reverse strand, counting down.
TTGTACCAAATTTCAACGAGTTCGGTTGAAAAACGCGCTCAAGAACTCCAAAATACTGAAAATTTGTACCCACATATGGGAGCTATGCCTAAACGTGGACCGATATAGCCCATCTTCGAACTTGACCTGCCTGCAAACAAAAGACGACGATATGTGGTTTGTTTTAAATTATTCAAGATTCTAAGAGACTTACATGACTTAATTGACACTAACTCATATACACTTCACCTAACCGTGAGGATAAAAAAAATTGTAGCAGTTTAAATTTCAAATGAGATTCTAAAGTTTCATGTAAATTACGTAAACTATTTTAATGCAGAAGCATAATTGTATATTATTCAATTTTAAACACCACACTTGAAAGTTTTTAGAAATTGGACCCCGATGCATAGATGCATATTTTCCCCACAAATTCACCACCCACCATCCATGCGATTGTGGTACAAATAGTTACCCGGCATTACAGTTTCAATTCACTCTCATCAAAGGTATTTGTTTTATTGGACATTGTAAGAATACAAAACTTTACCAATGCCCATGCGATAAGACGTGGGAGTAGAGGTATTTTACGGTATTAAGTTATTACTTTAATTGAGAGCTTTGATGTCTGAGTACTGCTTCAGAGAGCATATCCTTGTCATTACTGTCGTGCCATTTGGTCAAGTAACCAACTTTACTAAACTAACTGTTGACTTTAGTCAATTGGATGTGTGTAGTTTTACCCACCAAACCGGCATTTGGAATTATTGCAATATGCAGGGTTAGAGAATTCAAAAACAGGGTTGTGGAGAATTTGTGGAAAACATTTTATGCGGCGACTCACCACTTTTGCCGGTCTTTGATGGAACACGTTATAGCAAAGTATGGTTTATAGCAATTTTCATTTTTATGGCATGTATGAAATCTGTTGCCTGTATACTACTCCGAAAGAATACCAGAATTATTTAATGTTTGATTTTGAAAAAACAAACTCACCACAACCTCTTGTATGCTTACCTCTTAGTTTCAAATGATTTATTTTTTCGGAGTTTCAAATGGAGAATAAATATTTTTTTATTTGCCTGAATGGTTTGAATGTGAGTTATTGTAATACTGTCTAACAGATGTTAAACGAACATGTACGAGATTGCATTACACTATTTTTTAATAGGGCACGTAAAATAGCAGAATTGTCGGTTTTGGAAGGGAGATCAGCCAGAAGCATTGCAAAAGTTTTCAATGCATCCAGAAAAAGCAACAGTTTGGTGTAGTTTATGTGCTGGTGGTATTATTGGTCCGTACTATTCAATGATGCTGCCAATCATAACGTAACTGCAAATGGTGAGCTCTACCAGACGAAATGTTGGAAAGATCCTCCCTAAATAGGATATTTTAGACGCCGTAAGGGCAGAGTTGTAATTTGACATTTCGGGGTTTTGGTTTTTGAGGCTAACATCGGTAAGCTGATAGTTCCCTTTGAGAATATGCATAGAATCAGTTTCTGAATCAATTTATACAGGTCCGGCCATGCATTCTTGTGAACAAAGTACAGGTTGCAATTATGATCCGAATTGGGTGACATTTGGTATAGCTCATTTTATTTTAAACGATTCCATATATATTTTAAATAAGTTCATCTAAATGGTGTACCAAGTACCAAAGTTTGTCCAATTGCGACGAATTTGTGCATAACGTACCAAACTGAACCTAGAATAGCGTGTATTGGCTTTGTTAAAATTTGTTCGGACAGAAATATTAGGTTGGGGAAAAAGAAATCCATTATTATATCCTTCACCATACTGTGGTACAGCGTATTGTGCCTTTGTGCATATGTTTGTAACAGGCAAAAGGAAATGAGATAGACACATAGTTCCTTTTGAGAATATGCATAGAATTACTTTCTGAGTCGATTTATGCATGTCCATCCGTCCGCCCGTATGTAGATGTTAAATTGTAAACAAAGTACAGGTCGCATATATGATCCCATTTGGATAAAATTTGACATAAGTCACTTATTTAGCCCCAGGACGAACGCTATTGAAATTGAAGAAACCCGGTTCAGATTTAGATATAACTCCCATATATACATTCATCCGATTTTATGAAAGTGGTGCACAAAAGTTTTTATATATATTATGATTTGCACGAAATTTGGCATAGGGTACTGGATTAGGTCCAGAATGATGTGTGTCAGGTTTCGTGAAAATCGGATCAGGTTTAGATATAGGTCCCATACATATTTTCGTCCGATTTAAGGTAAATGAGGAACCAATGTCCCTATATATCATTCGATTGGCATGAAATTTGGCATAGAATTCAGAATTAAGTCCAGAATGATGTGTGCTAAGTTTCGTGAAAATCGCTTCGGATTTAGATATAGCTCCTATATATGTATTTTAGTCCGATTGAAGGTAAATGGGGCACCAAAGTCCCAAAATATATCTTTAGATTTGCACGAAATTTTTAATGGGGTAATGAATTAGGTCTAGAAGTATGTTTTATGCTTCGTGAAAATCGGTTCAGATTTAGATATAGCTCCCATATATTTTTTTCGTCCGATTTAAAATAAATTGTATACCAAAGGCCCTATATATCTTTCGAATTGCACGAAATTTTGAATGGGGTATTGAATTAGGTCTAGAATGATGTTTGTTAATTTTTGTGGTAATCGGTTCAGATTTAGATATAACTCCCATATATATTTTCGTCCGATTTAATGTAAATTGTATACCAAAGTCCTCATATATCTTTATATTTCCATGAAATTTGACATAGTGTACTGAATAAAGTCTAGAAAGATTTGTGTTAAGTTTCGTGAGAATCAGTTCAGATATAAAACTATATATATAGCTCCCATATATATTTTCTACGGATTTATTGTAGCTCCTCGGTTCAAATTTGGATAGAGCTAACATATATATTTTCTCCCGAGTTTAAGTATATGATGCACCAAGAACTCCAAATGTGGCCGATATGCACAAAACATACTGAAATTTGAATAACCTAACCTATGACAAGTTTCGATGAAATAGGTTTATATATCAATATAGCTTTTATATAGTTTCGATTTTAAGTAAATGGTGCAACAAACTTCTCATGTTTATCTGATATTTATCCAAATAATCAACGGGTGTCCGTTGAATGTTACGATTCATCTGTGAATATACCCAAAGTGGTGAAGGGTATCATATACTCAGCCCCGCCGACTTTACTACTTTCCTTTCTGGGTTTTTTACTGCGAAATGTTACCCTTTCAAATCTGAAATTGTTTCATCGATACTTTACGAGAAATCTATCAGTACAGCCATCTGCCGAAGAAATAACGTATTTATTTTTCCCCAACCTAATATAATCCCTGTATATTTTCGTTTGAATTCATGCAAATTGTGCACTCAGTAATAAACGTGTCTTTATTTGACATTTAATTTTGGACAGCGCAATGACATAATCCCCAATAGAAAAATTTCCACCAAGTTGAGGATTTTTACATAATTCTGAATTTAGATAGTTTAGGAAGATTTTCAAAGGAAGTGGTTGTAATTTGTGTTCTTATTTGGGTACCATGTCTTCTTCTCAAATATGATTGAAAAAGTTATACGTTTCGGTATAGCCTTTTTTCATTTTAAATATTTTGACGCTCTGCCCAGATGTCCTAAATTGTGTAATTTATTAATTTTTTTTACCCTTCAGGCAAGCGGCCAGGGTAGGTAGTAATTTTTTATGAACAATTTTTCATATCTGACCATCTCTAGGTATAATTCATATATTCCGAAATCCCATACGAATTTGATAAATATTAAAAAAGTTTTGATATTGATTTCTATCCTTACAGAAATATTCGACTATTATCTCCACCACTTTAATACCTCATTGGAATATAAATGAAAAAATATATATTTGTTTTGACTCCCTTTCTTTCCCCATTACACGCTTTAACAGAAAACGAGAAATCCTCTTTTATCATCATCATCATCATGTCAGTTATACAATTCATTATAATTTCATCAACGTTAATATTTCTCCGAAATAACCCATTTCCAGTCGTTTCTTTTCGAAAGAAAATATCTTATTTACATTTGAAAAGAATATCAAATGCAGTTTTTAATGGCAGCTGGAATTAGGTCATATTCTTCCAAATATAGTTGCAATGATTTCAAAAGAACGGGAAGGAATAGAAGAAAGAAAATACGCACCAAAACTTTATGGTGTTTTAAGCCATTACTTTAGACGGATTGCAAAGTGCATTTGAAATGAGATTGCCCCGTGCTGTTGCTGCTGGTAGGGACAAACAAATAGAAATAATATCATTCACTAAAATATTCTAAAGAATTTCATAAAGTTTCAGAGGGAGAGATGGAAAAAATATGAAATTGGCAGAACAAGAATGAAACAGAAGTAAGGGATGCGGTCTTACCATAAATGAAATGCACTATTGTGTGTGTGATGGAAGCTTCTTGCCCAGATATTTTTGAACGGTCAATCATAATTTAAAGAGTTGATATTTCGATAATTTTAGGATTTAAAGGGTTGTATTAGAATAAAAAAACATTAATATTAGTTTGGGGAAAAAAGAAATTCATTATTTTTTTCGGCAGATGTCTGTACTGATAGATTTCTCGTAAAGTACACTTTCAGATTTACGCCCGTTGGAAGGGTGACATTTGGTAGTAAAAACCCAGTAAGGAAAGTAGTAAAGTCGGACTGGACCGACTATATGATACCCTTCACCACTTTGGGTTATTGTACATATGTATCCTTACAATTACATGTCAATGTTCCGTCGAAGGAACATACTCATATCTTTCTGCAACCTATGATAAATTTAATTTAATTCCGGCAGATTTAAAGTCGTCTGCGTACCATGGGACAAATTTAGCAAAATTGATACACGCTATTCGGTACGCCGCACTGTTAAACATTTAATCTCAATCAGACACCCGCTCAAAATACATGTGGAAGCTATGGCTGCATTTGCACCAATTTCAATGAAACGCAATAACGTCATTCAATTTGATACGTTGTGCAAAATTTCGTGTTAATCGGACATACATTAGGAGTTTGGTGCACCATTTATATAAAATTGGACGAAGATATGTGGGAGGTATATCGAAATCCGAACCGATTTTCATGAAATTTAACACACATCCTTCTAGACTATATATGGGAACTATATTTAAATCTAAATCATTTTTTCCTAATTTCAATAGGGTTCGTCCTTGGGCCAATTAAGTGAGCTGTGCCAAATTTCATCCAATTAGAATCAAAAATGCGATCTGTAAATTGTTTACAATTTAACATGGACAGACATACAGACGGACGGACGGACATGCTTTAATCGACTCAAAAAGTGATTCAAGCATATTCTCTTAAGGAACCCTGTACAGTGTGGTGAAGGGTATAAAAATATTTGCCAGTTTTTTGTTTGCTGCATTCAGTTGTGGGTTACATGGTGTTCAAAAGTGGAAGTGAACAAAGAGCAAAATCGGTACATTTTGCAGTGTTTCTTTCCCAAAGGCGAAATTGCAAGCCAAGCTAAAATTGTGAATGGTGTTTATGGTTCCGATACTATAACAACCAATTATGTTCAATTTTGGTTTCGTAGATTCGTTTAGATTTCAAATTTTGCACGGAGTACTGAATTAGGTCCAGACTGATGTCTGTGAAGTTTTGTTAAAATTGGTTCAGATTTAGATATAGCTCCCATAGTTTCGTCCGATTTTATGTGAATGATGCACCAAACTCCCAATATTTGTCCGATTGTGACAACATTTTGCACAGAGACAGATATCTGCGAAATTTTGTTAAAATCGGTTCAGATTTAGATATAGTTCCCATATTTATACCCTTCACCACACTGTGGTACAGGGTATTATGTCTTTGTGCATATGTTTGTAACAGGCAAAAGGAAACGAGATAGACACATGGTTCCTTTTGAGAATATGCATAGAATCACTTTCTGAGTCGATTTATGCATGTCCGTCCGTCCGTCCGTCTGTCCGTCTGTCCGTCTGTCCATGTTAAATTGTAAACAAAGTACAGGTCGCATTTATGATCCGAATTGGATGAAATTTGGCATAGGTCACTTATTCGGCCCAAGGACGAACCCTATTGAAATTGGGAAAAATCGGTTCAGATTTAGATATAGCTCCCATATATATATTTAACCGATTTAATGTAAACGGTCCCTATATATCTTTCGATTTGCACGAAATTTGGCACAGCCTAATCATTTAGGTCTAGAATGATGTCTGCCAAGTTTCGTGAAAATCGGTCCAGATTTAGATATAGCTCCCATATATAGTTTCGTCCGATTTCATGTAAATGGTGCCCCAAAGTCCCTATATATCTTTTGATTTGCACGAAATTTGGTATAACGTGCTGAATTAAGCCTAGAGTGATGTATGCCAAGTTTGGAGAAAATCGGTCCAGATTTAGATATAGCTCCCATATATAGTTTCGTCCGACTTCATGTAAATGGTGCCCCAAAGTCCCTATATATCTTTCGATTTGCACGAAATTTGGTACAGCCTAATCATTTAGGTCTAGAATGATGTCTGCCAAGTTTCGTGAAAATCGGTCCAGATTTAGATATAGCTCCCATATATAGTTTCGTCCGATTTCATATAAATGGTGCCCCAAAGTCCCTATATATCTTTTGATTTGCACGAAATTTGGTATAACGTGCTGAATTAAGCCTTGAGTGATGTATGCCAAGTTTGGAGAAAATCGGTCCAGATTTAGATATAGCTCCCATATATAGTTTCGTCCGATTTCATGTAAATGGTGCCCCAAAGTCCCTATATATCTTTCGATTTGCACGAAATTTGGTACAGCCTAATCATTTAGGTCTAGAATGATGTCTGCCAAGTTTCGTGAAAATCGGTCCAGATTTAGATATAGCTCCCATATATAGTTTCGTCCGATTTCATGTAAATAGTGCCCAAAGTCCCTATATATCTTCTGATTTGCACGAAATTTGGCATAACGTACTGAATTAAGCCTAGAGGGATGTCTGCCAAGTTTGGAGAAAATCGGTCCAGATTTAGATATAGCTCCCATATATAGTTTCGTCCGATTTGATGTAAATGGTCCACCAAAGTCGCTAAATATCTACCGATTTGCACGAATTTTGGCATAACGTACTGAATTGAGTCTAGAATGATGTCTGCCAAGTTTCGTGAAAATAGGTCCTGATTTAGATATAGCTCCCATATATAGTTTCGTCCGATTTCATGTAAATGGTGCACCAAAGTCCCTATATATCCTTCGATTTGCACGAAATTTGGCATAACGTACTTAATTGAGCCTAGAATGATGTCTGCCAAGTTTCGTGAAAATCGGTCCAGATTTAGATATAGCTCCCTTTTATTATAGATTGATTTTAAGTAATTGACGTACTAAGGAACCAATTGGAATAAAACGTTCTGAAAGTTGTATAACCTAACCTGTGACAAGTTTGTTTGAAATCGCTCAATATTTGGATAGAGCTTCCATATATATTTTCGCCCGATTTCTAGTAAATTGGGCATCAAACTCCTCATGTTAGTCAGATTGACATCAAATTTTGCACAACTTAAAAAATTGAGCATAGAATTACGTAGTTGCGTTTTCTAGAAGTGCAGACATAGCCCAACGGATGACCTATTTATATTTGTTTGAAGTCGATTGACATACTTTATGGATAGATCTAGGTAGATTCACATTTAGATAAATATCACATTTTTTTCATCCAATTTTATGTTATAGTCCTGCTTAATATACCCATAGTTGTGAAGGGTATCATATAGTCGGCCCCGTCCGACTTTACTACTTTCCTTACTGGTTTTCGTCCGATTTTATGTGAATGATGCACCAAACTCTCAATATTTGTCCGATTGAGTAAATTTTGCATAGCGAATGCAATTGAGGAAAAAAATATGTGTGACGAAATTATATATGGGAACTATATCTACATCATTCTAGACTTAATTCAGTACGCTGTGCCAAATTTCATGCAAATCGAAAGGTATAGAGGGACTTTGGTGCCCCATTTACCTTAAATCGGACGAAACTATATATGGGAGCTATATCTAAATCTAAACCGATTTTCTCGAAACTTGGCACACATCATTCTGGACCTAATTCAGTACTCTGTGCCACATTTCATGCAAATCGAAAGATATAGAGGGACTTTGGTGCCCCATTTACCTTAAATCGGACGAAACTATATATGGGAGCTATATCTAAATCTGAACCGATTTTCTCGAAACTTGGCACACATCATTCTGGACCTAATTCAGTACTCTGTACCAAATTTCATGCAAATCGAATGATATATAGGGACTTTGGTGCCCCATTTACCTTAAATCGGACGAAACTATATATGGGAGCTATATCTAAATCTGAACCGATTTTCTCGAAACTTGGCACACATTATTCTGGACCTAATTCAGTACACTGTGCCAAATTTCATGCAAATCGAAACATATAGAGGGACTTTGGTGCCCCATTTACCTTAAATCGGACAAAACTATATATGGGAGCTATATCTAAATCTGAACCGACTTTCTCGAAACTTGGCACACATCATTCTAGACTTAATCTAGTACGATATGCCAAAATTTGTGCAAATCGAAAGATTTTCAGAGACTTTGGTGCTCCATTTACCTTAAATCGGTCGAAACTATATATGGGAGCTATATCTAAATCTGAACCGATTTTCTCGAAACTTGGGGCACATCATTCTGGACCTAATTCAGAACTCTGTGCCAAATTTCATGCAAATCGAAAGATATAGAGGGACTTTGGTGCCACATTTACCTTAAATCGGACGAAACTATATATGGGAGCTATATCTAAATCTGATCCGATTTTCTTGAAACTTGGCACACATCATTTTAGACTTAATTCAGTACGCTGTACCGAAATTCGTGCACATCGAATGATTTTCAGGGACAAAAGTCCATAAATCGGACAAAAATATATATGGGAGCTATATCTAAATCTGAACCGATTTTTCCCAATTTCAATAGGGTTCGTCCTTGGGCCAAATAAATGAGCTGTGCCAAATTTCAGCCAAATCGGATTATAAATGTGACCTGTACTTTGTTTACAATTTAACATCAACAGACGGACAGACGGACGGACGGACGGACAGACGGACGGACGGACGGACATGCATAAATCGACTCAGAAAGTGAATCTATGCATATTCTCAAAAGGAACCATGGGTCTATCTCGATTCCTTTTGCCTGTTACAAACATATGCACAAAGACATAATACCCTGTACCACAGTGTGGTGAAGGGTATAAAAATACAAAAACCCATGTATCTAAATAAGCTTATTAGCTAGAAATTCCAAACTTTGTGTCATTTATTTATTTCGATACTCGATACCTATATATCGAAACTAGTGATGTACGGTGAGAGCTTCATATCGAAAACGCGATTGCCGAAGGTGCCCCGATGCCGAAGGTGCCCCAGTCTCCCCTACTATTTGTATGCAATCGAGCAAAATAATGTATGTGGATTTATATGTAAATCCGGTTTTAATGGAGAAACTGCTATTATAAAGAAATGCATCCACTGTAAAATAAGTATGTAAATATGTATGACAATGCAATTGTAAAATCTATCAATAAATGTTAATAAAACTTTCGTGAATCGTCATCAAATGTCAATTTCGGAAAAAAGTTTTGGGACTACAAAGCAACCGTTTACTGCATTGTATGCCTTCTTTTGGAGCAAAACTTCACAATGTAAGAAAATCAATCAATCAATACGTTCTTTTAAGAAACTTTTGACAAAAAGATGCACGACATTAAATTTGATTTTGCTACAAAAAAAAAAAAAAAAAAAAAACAAAAAAAAACGAACTAAAGTTGCAATAAGAACAAAATAATGTTCTAACAAATTGAGCGAATACTTCTTTTTCGAAATAAAGTTTAGCAAGAATTAAAAAAATCTACTTTTACAATGAATTACAACTTTATACAATCTCAATCAAAATATTGTTCAATCTCAACAATTCTCGAACAAATTAACAATTCAAATCACAATTCCCACAAAAAGAAGTGTTTAATACAATCATAATTGCTAGATTAACACAACTGTCAACTGATTACCAAATTACACCTCTCCTTTTGAGGGTATTTCCTACAGTTGTCCATTAATCTGCCTGTCAAGAACCAACGTTGCTTTATTTCTAAGAATTGTGTGGCTGTTTACTTTTCTGTTCTTTCCAACAACCACAATGCCAAAATTACACAAAATAATTAAAAAGAGGGTTGCGTCATCCGCCCCCAAGAATGACGATAATTATGGTAATAACTCAAATGAGATTTACCGAGAGTAATGCTTCAGAATAAACAAACAAATCGTATACAGCCTCTCTGTTGAGGTAAACCACAATTTTAAGTTGGATGTTGTTTTTTGGTATTTGAAAAGAAGAAGAAGAAGAAGAAAAGTTTGATTGTCATATAAAAATAAATTGAGGCACAGACAAAAATTCAGATTATAATATTGTTTGTTCTAAAAAAATATTGTTTTCAATTTGATTAGCTGTGGGGAAGATACACTAAGTTTTTATATTGGAAGTTAGGGGAAAAATATATACGTCGATATTCTGCTAATTCATAAGAATATCTCGGATGTTAACATCTTAAATATTAACTCTCGATGGGCATTCAAAATTGAACGGATCTTTGTGGTAAATCAACGACTCTCTAAGGAACTAACCGATTTTATCCAACATGTCATTTTATCCAAAATCAAAATATTTCTTCAAAAGTTGTCGGTGTGGTTGAATATGAAAAATTTCATTGCTGAAAAAAATTTTTGTATGCGTACGTCCTGGAGGCTACACCTAAGAATTACAGAGCACTTGGAGTTATCATAACATGTGGTGCAATGCCTAATTGAGGACCGATATACACAATACATACACAATACCCTCCTTCATGCTAAAAATTAAAAATACGGAAAATCTGTAGGTATCATTATATGAGGACTGGGTCTAAATGCGGGCCGATATAGTTCATCCAGACGAATGATTACAACAGATGGCCAAATCACCTTAGAATTCCGTACATTGTAGGGCATAAACTAATAATTTGGAGTATATAATACCCCCTGTACAATGGTATAATACGACTATATAGGGACAACCCAAAAACGCGTAACAAGTCTGTTAACTATTTATACCCTTCACCACACTGTGGTACAGGGTATTATGTCTTTGTGCATATGTTTGTAACAGGCAAAAATAATCGAGATAGACCCATGGTTCCTTTTTGAGAATATGCATAGAATCACTTTCTGAGTCGATTTATGCATGTCAGTCTGTCCGTCCATGTATATTTGTTAACAAAGTACAGTTCGCATTTATGATCCGATTTGGATGAACTTTGGCACAGGTCACTTAATTGGCCCAAGGACGAACCCTATTTAAATTGGATAAAATCGGTCCACGTTTAGGCATAGCTCCCATATAAGGGTACCCCCAAATTTTCGGTATTTTGAGGTTCTTGAGCGCGTTTTTAAACTGAATTCGCTGAAATTTTGTACTTTGAGTTGTTAATGGGTAGCAAATCTCCCTACCAAAAATTATAAAAAATGGTCAATTTTTTCGGATAACCCCCATATAAGATTACCCCCAATTTTCCGTATTTTGGGGTTTTTGATCGCATTTGTCGACCGGATTCGGTGAAATTTGGTACTTTGTTTTCTTATTGGCTAGCAAATCTCCTTACCAAAAATTATAAATAAAGGTCCATTTTTTCGGATAGCCCCCATATAAGATTGCCCCCAATTTTCGGTATTTTAAGGGTTTTGATCGCATTTTTCGACGGAATTCGCTGAAATTTGGTATTTGTGTTCTTATTGGGTAGCAAACTCCCCCACCAAAAACTATAAATAAAGGTCAATTTTTTCGGAAAGCCTCCATATAAGGGTTCCCCAATTTTCGGTATTTTCGGGTTCTTGGGCTCGTTTTATAACTGAATTCTCCGAAATTTTGTACATTGGGTTCTTATTGGGTACCAAATTACTCCACTAAAAATTATAAATATAGGTCCAGTTTTTCTGGTAGTCCCCATATAACGTTACACCCAAATTTTTGGTATTTTGGGGGTTCTGACCGTATTTTTCGACCAAATTGACTGTAATCTAGTACGTCGAGTTCTTATTAGGTAGCACATCTCTCCACTATAAATTATAAATATTGGTCATATAAGGGTACCCCCCAATTTTCGGTATTTTGAGGTTCTTGAACCAAATTCTTTTTATACCCTTCACCTCACTGTGGTACAGGGTATTTTGTCTTTGTGCATATGTTTGTAACAGGCAAAAGGAAACGAGACAGACACGTGGTTCCTTTTGAGAATATGCATAGAATCACTTTTTGAGTCGATTTAAGCACGAAATTTGGTACAGCGTAACAAATTAGATCTAGAATGATGTGTGTTATGTTTCCTGAAAATCGGTCCAGATTTATATATAGCTCCCATATATATCTTCGTCGATTTAATGTAAATGTTGCACCAAAGTCCCTATATATCTTTCGATTTGCACGAAATTTGGCACAGCGTAATGAATTAGGTCTAGAAGTGTGTTAAATTTCCTGAAATCGGTTCAGATTTAGATATAGATCTCATATATATTTTCGTTCGATTTTAAGTAAATTGTGCACAAAGGTCCCTATATATCGCTCGATTTGCACGAAATTTGGCTCAGCGTAATGAATTAGGTCTAGAATGATGTGTTAAGTTTCCTGAAAATCGGTTCGGATTTAGATATAGCTCCCATATATATTTTCGCCCGATTTAATGTAAATGGTGCACCAAAGTCCCTTAATATCTTTCGGTTTGCACTAACTTTGGCACAGCGTAATGAATTAGGTCTAGATGTGTGTTAAGTTTCCTGAAATCGCTTCAGATTTAGATATACCTTCTATATCTGACCGGTTGCAGAATGACGTGTTTATGGTTCCAATTTCATTTTACTGGTCCTTTAAAAATGCGACGTCTATTAGGATTTATCTGTCGGTCCCGTCCGACTTTACTACTTTCCTTACTGGTTTAACCCTTTCAGTGTCAAAGCAATTTTTTGTCGGAATAAAAATCTAAAATGTTGTACTTAAAATCATATAAAGGCATAAGGTTTAGAAAAAAACAATTTTCATTTTAACCCTCGAACATTTTCGTCTGTTTTTCAGCAAAAACAAAAACATCAGTGTTAACGGTAAATAGGATAACTGAAAAATCGCAAAGAAAGAGAGAATTTTTAAATGTCGAATATATTCGACAAAAACACTGAAAGGGTTAATAAAAACAAGTGAAAAAGGCGCTAAGTTCGGTCGGGCCGTACATTGGGTAACATACAAAAAAGTATACCTATAACAACAATCGTACCAAGCGATTGTTATAAACTATAATGTACATCAAATAACATTTTCAGCCATTTTTAATGAAGATAATTTTTAATATCGCAAAAATCCAAAACATCGACCGATATTGACCCCAAAATACAGAAAAATGGGATTTCCGTTACATGGGGGCTACCTGAGAAAGTGTACCGATATTAAAAAATTTTAGTGAAGAAATTGGGTACACAATAAGAGCTCAAAGTCCCAAATTACAGCGAACTCGGTTGAAAAACGCATTCAAAAGGCTAGAGAGGACAGAGTGATTACAACTGACAGATGGACATGCTTAAATCGTCATAGACCCGCATAAATCAAAAAAGTTGTAAATTTTCACCTACTTTCTATGGACAGAGGAACTTCTACCAGAGAGGAACTTCTGAATCCAATGTGCCAAATTATAGCCACTTCGGTGGGAAAATTCAGTTGGAAACTTTATAATATCAATATCTTGGAATGCCACATTACAACCACTACAATGGGAAATGAAGTTAATACCTTTAAACTACTTGCAATAGGTCGCTGCCCTTTATATGGGAGCTATTTGAAAATATAGACCTATACAGATCATTTTCCGTACATATGTATGTCAGCCTTCAAGAGCCCTTTATACCAAATTACATTCCACTAAAGTCTTCAACATACCGAAAAATTGTCGGTCTGGTTATATCGGACCTACACCAAACCGTGAACCAACATTGATAGTTTTTGGTAGGAAGATTTTCCATCAAGTGAGAACCCGAAATATTGAATTAGAGAAGAAATTCAAAATACAGTCGAGTACGCCTTTAATAAACTCCGGTTAAAACAAACTTTGTTAATAGCGAACACATTTCCTGGCTCCGAAGTTTTAATACATATTTATCATACAAATCTTTACTCTTATAGCGAACTACGGATATAGCGAAATTTCTTTTAAACGAACTATTTATTCGGTCCCTACATTTAGGGTTCATATATTTTAATTTGGTTATAACGAACGTACTACTGACGATGACAATTATCACAAAAGTTGGGTTTTCTCTGACGCTGGCAACCTTTAGAGAAAACTGTCAGCTGTAATGGCAGATTCATCAAATAAAACCAGTTAGGAAAGTAGTAAAGTCGGACTGGGCCGACTATATGCTACCTTTCACCACATTGGGTATATTTTACATATGTATCCTAAAAGACGTCGCCTTTTCGAAGGAACATTGACATGAAATTGAACGAACTTAAATATGTGATCTTTATCACACATGTCATTCTGCAACCTATGCTAAATTTTGTAAATCGATTCAAAAGCAAACTTGACCCACGCTATTCGGTATGCTGCACTGTTTAAAATTTATTTATCTCAATCAACACCCATTGGTTACTTGCTGTACAATAAACATAAATTAGTCGAAATTATATAAGGAAGCTATGTTATATCTATATCTGAACCGCTTGCAATGAAAATTGCCAGAGATTAATTTATATTAACTTCAGTACGTTGTGTCAATCGACTAGATAGGGGTCTTTGGTGCAGCATTTACTTAAAATATATATAGGAGGTGTTTGTGAATCTGATCCAATTTGCACACATCATTCGAGACGTAATTCGGTACGCTATACCAAAATCGAAAGATATAGGGGGCTTTGGTGCAGTACTTACATAAAATGGTACGAAAATATATGTGCGAGCTATATCTAAATCTGAACCGATTTTCACGAATCTTTGCACATATTATTCTAGACTTAATTTAGTACGCTATGCCAAAAATCGTGCAAATCAAAAGATTTGCAGGGACTTTGGTGCACCATTTACCTAAAATCGGGCGAAACTGTATATGGGAGCAATACCTAAATTCTGAACCGATTTTCCCGAAATTTAGCATACATCATTTTCGACTTAATTTAGTAAGCTATGCCAAAATTCGGTCAAATCTAATGATTTTCAGGGACTTTGGTGCACCATTTACCTAAAATCGGGCGAAACTATATATGGAATCTATATCTAAATCTGAACCGATTTCCCGAAATTTAGCACACATCATTGTCGACTTAATTTCGTAATCTATGCCAAAATTCGTGCAAATGTAATGATTTTCAGGGACTTTGGTGCACTATTTACATAAAATCTGGCGAAACTATATATGGGAGCCATATCTAAATCTGAACCGATTTTCCCGAAATTTAGCACACATCATTGTTGACATAATTTAGTACGCTATGCCAAAATTCGTGTGAATCTAATGATTTTCAGGGACTTTGGTGCTCCATTTACCTAAAATCGGGCGAAACTATATATGGGAGCCATATCTAAATCGGAACCGATTTTCCCGAAATTTAGCACTCATCATTGTCGACTTAATTTCGTAATCTATGCCAAAATTCGTGCAAATGTAATGATTTTCAGGGACTTTGGTGCACTATTTACCTAAAATCGGGCGAAACTATATATGGGAGCTATATCTAAATCTGAACCGATTTTCCCGAAATTTAGCACACATCATTGTTGACATAATTTAGTACGCTATGCCAAAATTCGTGCAAATCTAATGATTTTCAGGGACTTTGGTGCACCATTTACCTAAAATCGGGCGAAACTATATATGGGAGTTATATCTAAATCTGAACCGATTTCCCGAAATTTAGCACACTTCATTGTCGACTTAATTTAGTAATCTATGCCAAAATTCGTGCAAATGTAATGATTTTCTGGGATTTGGTGCACCATTTACATAAAATCGGGCGAAACTATATATGGGAGCAATATCTAAATCTGGACCGATTTTCCCGAAATTTAGCACACATCATTGTTGATTTAATTTAGTAAGCTATGCGAAAATTCGTGCAAATCTAATGATTTTCAGGGACTTCGGTGCACCATTTACTTTAAATCGGGCGAAACTATATATTTGAGCTATATCTAAATCTGAACCGATTTCCCGAAATGTAGCACACATCATCGTCGACTTAATTTAGTAAGCTATGCCAATATTGGGAAATCTAATGATTTTCAGGGACTTCGGTGCACCATTTACCTAAAATCGGGCGAAACTATATATGGGAACTATATCTAAATCTGAACCGATTTTCCCGAAGTTTAGCACACATCATTGTCGACTTAATTAAGTACGCTATGCCTAAATTCGTGCAAATCTAATGATTTTCAGGGACTTTGGTGCACCATTTACCTAAAAACGGGCGAAACTATATATGGGAGCTATACTAAATCTGATCCGATTTTCCTCAATTTCAATAAGGTTTGTCCTTGGGCCATACCAATGAGCTGTGCCAAATTTCATCCAATTCGGATCATAAATGCGACCTGTACAAAACTCACAAAAATACTTTTACGGACGGACAGACGGACATGCATGAATCGACTCAGAATGTAATTCTATGCATATTCTCAAAAGGAACTATGGGTCTATCTCGTTTCCTTTTGCCTGTTACAAACATATGCACAAAGACATAATATTCTGTACCACAGTGTGGTGAAGGGTATAAAAATAGAAGCACCTTAAGGATTGTCAAAAAGGACACAAAACCTACTAGTTTCTAACAGAATATAAGCCTAAGCGTATGTTTTGCCTTACCTTGGATATAATGAATTTCTTCTATGACGAACTAATTTGCTTGGTCTTTACTAGTTCGATATAACCGTACTCGACTGTATTGGGCTACATCGAAACTTGGACCAATACTGATAATTTTTGGTAATTAACCCATTATGTCATTTCGTTTGCAAAACATCAAAATTCTCTTCGGAAACTCCGATTTAGCCACAATCGGTATGCAGAAAGTCTAGCGGTATCAATGCCGAGAGGTAATACTCTGGTAGTCCCAGTCCGACTTTCCAGCTTTGGCTACAGCACAAAGCAATTTTGGACACATCATTTTCGGTAATGAAAGCATGATGTATCAAGTAGGTATTGTTTATTTAACGAAACATATCGGTACGTGCTCTGGGATAACACAAATTCATAACTATTAAGTACGGTTTCTCTCAAAAAGGAAATATTTACACTTAATTATACAGTGTAAACAATCTATCTTAATCAACTTAAAAAATCTTAATCCAATTTCAGATTTCCTTTTTCAGAGTTGTGCATTGTTTTTCTATGTAATGAAGTTAAATGATACGTATTTAAATAAATTTGAAAACCCAAAAAGTTTTCGCTGTCATACTTGCCATACAATGATCACAAACACTTGAAATGCAAACAGATATATTTCAATTAAGAATTCAAATCACAATTCATGATACAGACTAGGAAAAATGTCTAATAAAATTATAATCGTAAGGATTTACACGACAATCATCTGTAGAGGGTGTTGATGACAATATAACACCTTAGCACGTGTTGACTTTTCTCTGTTCTATTCATCCGGCCATATGTCTAACATGAAAATTTCGTATTCGTTTGCACCTCCCCTGTATATATTTGAAGAAGAACAAAAACAACAACAGTTGCCGAAAAAAGTGCTACAAAACCCCAAATAATGATAATTATGATAATAATTCAAAAGAGATTTGCCACAGACGAAGACGACAAAGAAGCAACAAAACGAGAACACCTCTGTGAAGAAACAACGAAAAGAAAAAACAATTTCCTCAAAAATAATAGTAAACATTATTTTAAAAGGGGATGAAACACAAAGCTAATGGTTCTTCTTCATCTCCTTCTTGATTTTCATAGCCACCCATAATGTGACACACGCCACACATACACCCCCACTAAGCCACCCACAGTGCTATCCACTTGTGACCCCAGCATTCGCCCGCATTTAAAATTCTAGTCATAAGTTCTAGCACAGGATCAGGTGTATCATAAAAAATACGAAAATATTAAAGAAGCTTAACAACCATCCTTCAATGGGAATATCTTGGAATTTCCGGTGCAGCAAATGAAAAATGTGACAATGAGGTATGTTCAGTATGTTTTGGAAGTGAGGCAGGAATATATATATGAAATGCGGGAACAACTTTTGTTTTTAACAATGATGTCGAAACAACATGGTGAAGGCGTTTAATGACTGCTAAACTGATGTTGAAAATCTTCGAGAAGCAATAATCGGTTATTCTCAACAATAAAAGCAAATACAATTGAAGGCGTGAGGATTTATCCGAAGAGGTGGATGATGATTAAAGAAAAGTAGTATTTTAGGTCATTTGATGTGACACTCTCAATTATTTTAGAAAATATAAAAAACGGATTTTTATTAAATTGATGATACAAAAATAGGGTTCAATTCAGAATTATATGGCTCTATTGTCTGGTCTATAACTTTTTTGCATAATAATCCATCTATGGTGTATCAAAAAAGTAAATCCCAAAAAGTCAAATGATGTTAATTGCATTTATTGAAAAATGCAGGAAATTATCGTGTGAAAGTTATATCAAATCGTACGAACATGCTAAGAATCAAAAGTAAAGGTAATTGTAACAACTTCTGAACAGTTGCCAAAATATTTGGAAAAATATGGCATTCATGATATTTATTGTAGGTATCAAATCGGGTCCATTACCTTCACATTAGATTGAAATTTCGAAATGTTAGCTTTTGTGGTGTGGCACCAAAACAGAGAACCGATAGGCTCTATTTCTTAGTTTGGCTTAAATCGAATGGTATTACATATTCTACCTTATGGAAATGAATGTAAGGTTTCGAACAAACCGGTTACTAACTCCATAAGTTATATTGTTCACCAGGCATCCAAGACACTTACAATAATGTATGTATTTATACATACAGTGGCTCCATCGCATAATCGGACAAGAGTTTTTCTAATATAAATGTATTCTGAACTTTTAAAAAAAAGTGTTAACATATATATTTTTTTCATTTATTTCGACTTCACATACATAACTCTCCGAGCAGGAAAAAAACAACAAGATTTCTAATGATAACTGCAAATATCAATAGAAAAACAAAAATAACTCAATTTCTTGCGTTCAACGCATAATTGTACAAAGCAATATATCAATGCTAAAAGTCCCGTTATTATGCAAATATGCACTTCAAATCTGTATTTTGTTTGTCATATTCATTCGTAAATTTCATTTCCATCAAGAAAGTGGTAATACTAAAGAAAAATAAATGTAAATGGCTCCAAAAGGGATACAATCCAGTGTGGAAATCAGGCAATTAATAGCTTAATTGAATTATGAAGGTAAAACAGTAAGAGAAATGCCGACTTGGTAGGAATGAGTAAATCTACTGTCCACGACATTATAAAGAGGTTCCGTGATGAGTTCAGATTGACCAATAAAAGCAGAGAAGGTCAAGGGAAGATATTAAATGAGCGAGAAGAGCGTACGATATTAAAAGAAATAAAACAATATCCATTTAAAACCGCAAAAGAATTTAAAATAAATTTAAAAACTCGCACTGGAAAATATGTGTGCCTAAATACTGTTCGCAATACATTACATAAATATGATTATTATGGGAGAGTTGCAAGAAAATATGCCAAGAAGTATTTACTAAAACCAGAAGACTTTTCGAAGCAGGTAATTCGATGATAGATCATCTTAAAATACATTTATATTGATAGTCTTCATTATATTAAGGCTCTGTTTACTGACGACAGCAAATTCAATTTGCACGGATCAGATGGAAAGATGTATGTGTGGCGTAAGCCAAATGCTGAATTTAATCATAAGAATACAAAAGCCACTGTTAAGCACAGAGGAGGTTCTGTTATGGTTTGGGGCTGCATGTCGAGTGCGGGAGTAGGCAATTTGCATTTTATTGATGGTATAATGGACAAATTTGTCTACATCAACATTTTAAAATAAAATGTAAAACAAAGTACAGACAAATTGGGTATCGCGAACAACTTTGCCTTTTATCAAGACAACGATCCCAAGCACATATCAGGTGTTGCAAAGCTTTGGTTGATTCATAACTGCCCCAAACTTATACAAACACCTGCACAGAGCCCAGACCTTAACGTAATTGACCATCTTTGGGAAGAATTAGCTAGGAGAGTGTATGAAAAAAATTTAACTCCTTAGTACAGCTTAAGGAGGCTTTACTGGAGTCGTGGAACTTCATAGAGCCGGAGGTATGCCAGAATTTGGTCAAATCAATACCGAAGCGTTTACAGGCCATTCTGGACAACAAAGGATATGCAACTAAATATTAATTTCTCGAATTTTTGCATTTTTTAACATTGATCCTTTGCTTTGTCCGATTTTGCGTTGAACACAATAAATTGAGTTAATTTTGTTTTTCTGACGAAATTTACTGTTATATGACGAAATTTACTGTTATCACTAGAAAAGTTGTTGTTTTTTGTATTGTTCAGAAATATAAGTAAGTAATGTGTAATGTCCTAAATTCCAATAATATTCTCATTTATTTTCAATGAAGTTTCCCACCCCAAGAAACTAAAGTCAGGATCTTATACAGAGGATATATCAAAAAGTTGTCCTATACAGACGATTTTTCATAACGAATGTTATAAGCAATAAATGCGAACAAATTACAAATTTCAGAAACTTAAGGGGACCCCCCCATTCTCGGGGTCAAAATTTTTTTTTATATAATTCGAATCTACACTCATTAAAGAATGTCTCTACAAAATTTCAAGTGAAAATCTCAAGAACTCTTGAAGATATAGCCGATTTATTGTGTCAGCATCAAGTGACGGCTGAAGGGCTTCTCAAAACTTTAAACGCGTTTTTCTCTAAACATTTTTTTGCGAATGACGGGCACGATAACTCAAAAACTAATAATCCAATCGGTTTCAAATTTTGCAATGTTTCTCTGGGAGTGTATAGCTCTCGTATGAACTAGGATAAAGCCAATCGGTGAAGATATTCCTTATTTTTTAACTTGGTTTTTGGTAAAAAATTGGCGATTTTCCAAAAATATTTTTTCAAAGGTCCACCATTTTGTTAATTTTAGAGCGAAGTCAATAATCCTAGTTCATACGAGAGCCAGACATGTACTCTTTCTAACACCGTTGGAATTTTCGGATTCCGATGTTCCAGTGAGGAGTTATCATGCCCGCCATCAAAAATAAGAACTTTTCTTTAATTACAAAAAACAACAACAAAACCATAAAAAAAATTTGTAAATTATTTTTCTTCTCTTTTAAATCTTCAAATATATATGTGCAAAGTTACAAACCTTAACAAGCATTGGTATTGATTTACCAGCCCATTGAAATTCTTCAAAAATTAAAATCGAGAATGGGTGGGGTTCCCTTAAGTGATAGATTTTTCCAAAGATGACAACGAATTCGATTGAAAAACGAGTTGAAAACCCCAAACAAATAACGAAAACTGTTGGGGTACCTTTATATGGGAGCCATTAAAAAAATGCAACAATATTGATCATTTTTCACAAGAAGATTTGATAGCCAGTTAGAACCCAACAAACCAAATTACAGTCAGTTAGATTAAACAACTTGTCCATAATTCTCAAGATCGGATATTTGTAGTAATATAATTGAATTTTTTAGTAGAGAAATTTTTTACAAAAGCGGATTCCAAAATACTAAGTCACAACAAATTCGGTTGAAAAACGTGTCCAGACACACAAAAATACTAAATCACAAAATACTAAACCACAACAAATTCGGTTGAAAAACGTGTCCAGACACACAAAAATATGGACATTTCTGAATACCGGGAAAAAAAGATAATTTGTTATAATTTTTAAAGGGTATTTTGGTATCCAATAAGAAACCAATTATAATAGCAAATTCTGTTGTTTATGCTATGTCTAAACCTGAACCGATATAGTCTATTTTAGAGCTTATGGGGACTTTGGACACGTTTTTGAAACAAACTGTTTTTTTAACCGATTTTTTGATTTTTCTCATTTTTGAAAGCGTTTTTAATCTTCTTCCCCGTAATATAATAAAACTTATACGGCTTGATATCACAATTTCATCGTACAGTCCGAAGAAAAATAAATTTTGTCTTCGGTGTGTATTTTTATTAAATTTCAACCACTGTAACTCCAATCCTCAACCGATTTTCCAAATATATGTCTTGTTTGAAAGGAAAAATTCTACTCTTCGAAACAAAAAATAAGAATATAAATCCGTTAGAAATAAAAGAAGTTAATCGCGTCAAATTGAAAATCTATGAAACTACATTTTTTCTACATTTACCGTTATAAAACTAATTTTCGAAGTGATCCAGAAAAACCAAAGGTATTTTCGTGATCCTAAACTTGAGATTAAAAAACTTTTTGTGAGCAAAATACAGGTCACATTTATAAATACCATGACATTTGGCACAGGTAACTTATTTGACCCAAGGACGAACCCTATTGAAATTGGGAAAAATCGGTTCAGATTTAGATATAGCTCCCATATATATTTTCGTCCGATTTTACGTAAATGGTACACAAAGTTACCAGTGTTTGTCCGATTGAAGCAAAAGTTTGCACAGAGTACTGAATGGAGTACAGATTGACTATTTACTGATTTATAGATTTATATATATATATATATATATATATATATATATTTATACAATCGTCAGATTTTATGGAAATGGAGCACCACACTCCAAAAGTTTGTCTGATTGTGACAAGATTAGACCAGATTTTGATATAGCTCCAATACATACATATATTCGGTAATTTTTTGTAAATGAAGCACCATAGACGCTATGTTTGCTCGATATACACGAAATTTTACATGGCATATTAAATTGAGTCTGTACTGTTCGCTGACATTGGTTTAGTCTTATATATAACCCCTATATATAATTTTGGCCGATTTTATGTAAATTATGCTCCAAACTCTCAAAGGTTTGTAAGAATGAGACGAAATTGCATATAACACACAAAATGGAGTCTAGGATGTTTCGTTGAAATCTACTTTGATTTAGATATAGCTTCCCTATATATGTTCGTTCGATTTTATTTAATAGTGCCCCAAACTCTCAAAGGTGTGTCCGATTGAGACCAAATATTACATATTACATATTGTACCCAATTTATTTTGGAGAACATATCGACGCCTCCGAACCATAGTATGCTAAGCCTGAAAAGTTCAGTAAGTTCAACACACCGTGGTGCAGTGTTTATATTCGTGCATATGGTTTTAAAATGCATGTCAAATTGTCTGCCCTTGTGAAATAGTAGCTTCCCTATATAGGTTTCTCCGATTCCACAAGTGTTCACTAAAGTCACAATATAAGTCCGGTTGCACATCTTTCTGAATTACGTACAAAGTGAAGTATGTGAAGTTTTGTTGAAATCGGCTAATAGTTAGATATTGTTCCGCATGTTAGTTATCTGCAAATTGGCCCTGGTTTATATATAGCTCTCATACATAATTTTTCCCGATTTCATACAAATGATACACCAAAGACCCCAAGTCTGCCTGATTGATATGCAATTTTGCATCGATCACATATATATTTTCGTCCCATTTAATGCCCGCAGTCTTCCAAAGATTATACGTGTGTTCCATCGACAGGATATTGTACGTAGGAGCATCTCTGAACGGACCCAAGATGGTTTGAGCTTTCCTTACTGGTTTTCAATATGTGCAAGATCGTATCCCAGTTTTCTAAACTGGGCGTCTGTAATTTGGAACTTTATATTTAAGCATTTACAGCATCAAAAACATGTTACCACATAATGTCCGATTTAAGGAATTTTCAATGTAAATTACATTTGGGACATCTTTTATTTGCCCCCGCCACGGACCCTATTGAAATTGGTGAAAATCGGTACAGATTTGGATATAGGTCCTATTTTTGGCAAATTGTGTACAAAAGAGTCAAATATAGGCCGATTGGCACGACATGATGCACAACGTACTGAAATTAAGATATCATAACATGTTCAAAGTTTCATTGAAATCGGATCAGATTTCTATATAATTCTCATATATATTTTCGACCGATTTTTGGTAAATGGTGTACCAAAGGGTCAAAGTTTGGCCGGCTGGTTTTTTTTTTTTTTTTGCACAGCTGGTACAACATTTTGTCAGGTTTTAATGAAATCGCTTCAGATTTAGTGTTTAGGTTCGATACATTGTTTACGACAATGTATATGTTCGTTATGTTGTTCACCCCTTCCGTAGCAGACTAATTATTATTCACATTAATTGGCCACTCATTTGAGTCAATAGGGGAATCTTCTCTGCGCTCTCTTCTAGGAGTCACATTCGCCTGGTTCGGATTGTAGGATAGAGTATCCCCTCTTTCCTACGCTCTCTCCTAGAAGTCACATTCGCTCAGTTCGGATGCAGAGAGGACTTTCCAGTGCTACGGTCGTCGATGTGATCTCGACCTTGTTTACGCTACATTTGCTCACCGCGACTCACTTGCATTCTAACTTTCGTTGTTTAAACTTGCTTTCTAACTTTCGTTGCTAAAACTTGCAATCTCGCTTTCGATCGAACACGCACGCATTAAGGTAAAGTTTTGTTTCATTCGAAACTCATTAACTTGCCAAATAAAGTTTGAAAATACACTTAACCCAAACCATGTTTTATTTTGTTTTTCTCTTTTTTGGTTTTTCTCTCCCTCCTCGGTATCACGCCAACATTTAGATATAGCTCTCATATATATTTTCGTCCGATTTTAGCAAATGGTGGACCAAAGAGTCGTCCGACTGTACTACCTTCCTTACTGATTTTACTTGTTCTATATAAATTCGTTTAGAAGCTGGGGTGATTAAAACAAATATACGGACATGAGTAAATCTTCATGAAATTTTACGCCGATAAAAATGAATTATCAACATTATTTGGTCGGTAATTTTTACTTCGTCATTTTTCTTGATTTCTCTTTGGCACACAGTTGTTTTGATACCGTCCACCATAGGATGGATATACTTTAAATATACCTATTTTCTTCTCAGAATAAAATTTAATATCAACTACAGCCAGAAGGGCATGTCTTCTGGCTGTAGTAATCTCTACAGTTTTTAAAATAATTAAAATAAATTGTTAAATATGGGAGATATATCCATTCCGTACCTTTCTATTGAGGGGTTTTAACACATTTTCTAAACGAAATGCATTTTTTAACACATTTTCTAAACGAATTTATAGTAATCTTGAATTTGAGTTTCCTTTGGATAGCAACTCTACCAATATAAAAAAATAATTTTCCCGCCCGTATTTCATTACAATGGAACTTTTTGTCACACTTTCTATGCATACTTTCTTCTTCTTATTATTCAAAACAATAATATGAAACGACACGAAAACGTCACCCTTTTTTCCAAAACCGTAGCAAATGTGCGAACTCACTTAAGTGTCTGTGCAAATCTATCAGCTAGATAGGATTTCATTTACAATGAAATTACCTTATTTTAGTGACATGTAATCCTTGGCGTTAGTTCAGCTCTTGGGGGTGTGATAAAAAGAAACACATTTATAGCATTTGACACACCAACTTGCCTAGAGACAGAATTTTATTACCAGCGAAGGTAGTATTGACATGGTTACATATAGAATCATTTATGTGTTTACATGTATTTAATTTCCTTTGACAATTTGAATTAAACATACGAGGATATTTGATTTCATATTCCACCAACACATTTACTGGGCATAAGTTTTGTATTTATACCTGTCACATCTATAGTAGGTGAAACGCATATCCAATTATTTGAATTGGGTTATTTTGTATATCCTTCACTGGATATAGGTTATTATATCTTTATACCCTACACAACTATGTTGTCGGGGTATTATAGCTTTGTGCAGCCCCAAAAGTTTGTAACGCCGCGAAATATTGGTCCTAGACCCACCTTTAAGTATACCGATCGTCATATATCGACAAGCTGAAACGATCTAGACATGTGTGTCCGCCTGTCCATTATAATTTGTAAACACCATACAGGCCACACTTATGGACCAATCTTCACGAAATTCTGCATGTGGGATGGGTTCTGGCCAATGAAGACTCCTATTGTTTCTTGAAAAGATTAGTTAATATTTAAGGGATGATATGGACCAAAAACTTTATTTTTGTCTGATGTTCTGGTCGCTCCAGATGCCGCAATTATGGCTTAAACATCGGGCCAAAGAATAAGCATGCCTGTTTAGATAAAGGTCGGTCAATATTAAGCAGGTCAAATGGATCCATACTTTTGTGTGAAAAATGACATAGACCCCATAAATTGATAGTATATCCAAGAGGAGTTGTTGACCTTTAAATTGATACCAATTATATTGTCGTATGTACTCGGATGTGGAAGTTACACTTAAATATTTACAGCTGCTTACGTATTTAGATATTATTTAATAAACCATTACCACACTAGAGGGCGGAAATATAGCTCTGACCGCTTTAAAATTTTCCATGAGGATCCAGGTATGGTTGTGTTTTTTTCGAGTTAATATATAGGCCACAAGCCGAAAATCACAACACAACCCACGGTGGAGAGAATCTGGACAAGTGATTAGGAGGGCTGTACTGAATATTGGGATATTCGGAAAATATGTCAGTGTAAGGAAGATGTGCTGTTGATCTCTAATCGGTCAAGAGGGTGCAAATATCACGAAATATTGACCAGGCTCGAAATAAACATACGCAAAAGTTAGATTTCCATGGTAGTTGTGTTGGGTATCGTATGGTCGGCCCCGTCCAACTATACTGCTCCGTTCACTGGTGGTACATAAGATTGTAGCATCCAATAGGAAACGAAATAGACCCTTCGTGACTTTTGAGTATATTCATAGATTTACAAGCACCCAATTTTAGATATTTTCAAAGAGATAGTGGTATTTTTCAACCGAACTGGCTCAAATTTTGGAGTAATAATTTGAAAGAATAATTTCACTAGAGGTTATGGTTCGTATAAGAAGTTCGGTCCTACCCTATACTTTTCCAAATACCCTAATACATCCTTCTTCACACTACTTATCTTGTTTCCAAATATTCAAATATCAACCTTAACTTTTTACCGACCGAATATGAATTTTCCATTCGAAACAATGCAATACAAAATAACACATACATATATTTGTTAAACACAAAGAGTCCAATACAAAAGTAAACAATTTCCCAGTATAGCTTTTAATACTAATTTATGACTGTGAGTTTTTTTTCGTTTTTCGGTTTTTGGTTTGTTAGCTAACTTTTGTCATTTGGTATTTTCTGACCCAATTGCCAGCTAACTAAATAAATAAATTCCATTTAATTCTTCAATTTAACACTGCGAAAAAAACATTATATTTACAAAGCATTGGCAGAGTGGCAGATAAAAAAAATCCGAGACCTTTTATACTGAATATTTAACTAATGCAAATAAAACGAAATAGAATGGAGAGAAGGAACAAAAAATTAAATGCTCGAAAATAGCCGCTGGTAATTAATTAAAATATTGTGAAGTTATGTTTATTTAAAATATTCATAATAAATGCTGAGATTGTATTTTATGTGCAAAAAATCCTCGTGGAATAGTAAACAGAAGATACTGAAAATAAACATATCAATGTTAAATACATAATACCAAATAAATTTTATTTAAATATTTGCATCATGAAATTGAAACGACTATAAGGATATTTACGTTGGCGACAATTATAACGGAAATAGAGGAAATGGAATTAGGATGAGTTGCAGTATATGGGGAGGTATGAGGGTTGTGGTCGTGTTGCAAAACGGTAGCAGCTGAGGTCATAATTAGTCAAATTTATGACACGCTCACATATATCCTGGTTTGCATATTATATTGAACTAGGCCCGCTACGTCGTTAGCGATTCTTTTTATACCCTTCACCACAATGTGGTACAGGGTATTATGTCTTTGTGCATATGTTTGTAACAGGCAAAAATAAACAAGATAGACCCTTGATTCCTGTTGAGATTATGCATAGAATCACTTTCTGAGTCGATTTATGCATGTCCGTCCGTATGTCCATGTTAAATTGTAAACAAAGTACAGGTCGCATTTATGATCCGAATTGGATGAAATTTGGCACTGCTCATTTGTTTGGCCCAAGGATGAAACCTATTGAAATTGGGACAAATCGGTTCCGATTTAGATATAGCTCCCATATATATTTTCGTCCGATTTAAGGTAAATGGTGCAACAAAGTCCCTATATATCTTTCGATTTGCACGAATTTCGGTATAGGGTACTGAATTAAGTTAAGTCTAGAATGGTGTTGCTAAGCTTCGTGAAAATATCCATAGCTAGGCCGATTGTATAGAAACGTTAATGCTTCTATCCTACTAAATCGAGTACAACTTACTTATTTTTATATTTTCTGAAAGTGCACAATTTTCTCGATCCTCCCGATGGACCACTGCAAATAGTACCACAATACGTTTTTTAACCTTTTTGGTGTTTTCGGTAATTTAATACTAATGGTAAAATATGTAGTACAATTTTTACAAATATATTTATGCATATCAGATTTCAATCTTTAACTTTTCCATTATAAGTTAATATTTTGTACCATTTTAGTACTAATTTCAAAAATATATTACTGTATATCATAGTATTTGTAATAGTTAAATCTATTTAGTACTAATTTCAAAAGAATTATGCATAGCATTCTATTTGCAATAGAGTAAGCCACATACTAAATTTCAGATTTCTGTATATATCAATTCCTTTGTATTTTATTATTTAGTACTCTTTATTCCAACTTTAGTACATACATTCACATTTAGACATTTTATAATTTTTATATATATTCTAGTACTAATTTCAGAAAAAATGTTTGACCATCATTCTTTTTTTAATAGCTTAAGTTACATACCAAATTTCAGATATATATCCCTACCTGTTCCATCGTAGTATAATATTTAGTACCAAAATTGGTCCGCACATTCTGATTTGTTTATCATTGACAAAGCTGGATACCAAATGTCAGAGTTGTAGTTACAACCGTTCCAGCGTAATACAGTTTTTAGTACTACTTAGTACCTACTAATTTCCAGGAAATATGTTTGTCCATCATTATATTTGTAATAGCTTAAGTCACATACCGAATTTCAGATATCTATCCCCACCTGTTCCACCGTAGTATAATATTTAGTACTTTTTAGTACCTTTAGTGCTTATCATGGACAAAGCTGTATACCAAATTTTAGAGTTCTACTTTCAACCATTCCGGTGTAATAAAGTTTTAGCCATTTTTAGTACCGTTTTAGTACTTATTTCGAAAAATATGTTTGTCCATCATTCTATTTGTAATAGCTTAAGCTCCGTACCACATTTAGTACATTTTAGTACCTTTAGTACTAATTTCCAAAATTTGTTCAGAGATTCTGAATTCTATATGTAATAGCTTAAGCTCCATACCACATTGCAGATATCTGTCCCTACCTGTTCAATTGTAGTACAATATTTAGTACTTATTTTGAAAATATATTTTTGCAAATCATTATATTTTTATTAGTTTAAGGTACATACCATGTTTCAGATATGTAGATCTACCTATTCCATTCAAATATAATTTTTTACACATTCCACTTCCCTCGTCATAGGCAAAGCTACGTACCAAATTTCAGGCTTTCACGTCTAACCATTCCCGCGCAATTCAGTTTTTAGTACTTTTTAATAACTCTTAGTACGAATTTCCAAAAACCCTGCCTTATCACACGCCTCCCCACCAAACCCAACCTACATGCCAAATTTCAAGTTTCTAGCTTTAGCCGTTTCATCTAGGCGTTGATGATCAGTCAGTCACTTATAACGCAACTCTTTTATATATATAGATTTACAAATATTTAAGTGATCGAAACATATTATCAAGCCTAACTAGTATTTCTCCACAGATTGTATAATCTTGGATCGAACATATAGATGATATAAAGCGAATGTTGAATCTTGTTTTGGTATTTTAAATTAATATATAATTTTAATAAATATAAATACTAACTATACCGTGTAAATAATTCTAAATCGAATTTTGATTTAATATTTATATATTTAACTTTTGTTTATTTGATATTTATGCATTCTTTTTCGCACATTTTCTATCTAATACAAATAATTTAAATCAACACAATGTTTTAAAATGGCTATAATTAATTAAAAAAGCCTATATGTTAACATTTGTACAGTTTTTTTTTTTTAAATATCCACTCAGTTGATTGGCTTATTTAATTATTTAAATACATTTGATTTTTGGTTTGCTTGCATACAAAGCAATCAATATTAGCAAACTTTTTATTTCTTCCACCATTGCATTAAATCATTTAATCTCATCCGTTTGTAAAACATTGTCTAAAACGATTGACCATATATACATATATGTTAGATTAAAATAAAATCCTAAGGCGTTATAATTTATTGCTTGACAATCGCAATAAATTATAACGTCTTATGATTTTATTTTAATCTAACATATATGTATATAAGATTAAGATTTTATTGTGTAATCACTATCGCTACATATTAAAACCAATAACGAAAATTCAAAAGTCGGACTGGGCCGTTCGGTGCATGTAAGAGATGACCATATGTACAATATCCTTTAGATAGAATAGGCATAGCATTTTTGGGGGACCATTGAAATGCAATCAGACAAAATTAACTTCGTGAAGTGCATATGTATTTGAAGAAAATTAACACAACCCATACACATACCAATCTTAAATTTATGAAAAATTTAATGTCAATCATCATGAGCAACCGTGGCATTCCCCATTTGGTAGGCTGCAAAAAAGTGCGCTTTTCAAAACTTTTCTCAACTTTTCCCAATGCACGTTTTTCTAGATTCAATTTGGTACGTTATGCACTAATTCGACCTAAGCGGACAAACTTCAGTTGCATGGTACATCATTTTGATGAAATCGGATGAAGTTATAAGTGGAAACTATATCTAGACCTGAAACGTCTTCACTCCAATACGCTATGCAATATTTCATGTAAAGCAAACAGGCATAGACTCCCCATTTGTAGCATTTGCATAAAATCGGACAAAAATATATGAGGGAACTATATATACATCTGAACGGACTTCAACAACAAAATATCGTGCAAATAGAACAGGATCTATGGTGCACCATTTACATAAAAGGGGACTAAAGTATATACGTGAATATTTAAACCTGAACCGATTTCAAACTTAAGAAAAGCATTCTAGACTAAATTCCATGCCCGCTGCTAAATTTTGTGAATATAGAACAAACATATACTCCTCGGTGCGCCATTTACTTAAAATCAGACGGAAATATATATGGGAGCTATATGTAAATTTGAACCTATTTCAACAAAACTGCACGGGTGTCAACCTGTAGTAACTTCAATACGGTATGCTAAATTTTGTCTCAATCGGACAAACATTGAGAGTATGGTGCAGAATTTACATAAAATCGAAGGAAACTATGTACTGAACCGATTCCATCAAAACTTCGCATACATAAATTTGGTATTAATTCAATACTCTGTGTAATTTTGTCTCAATCGGACCAATATTGGCAATATGGTGCTCCATTTACATAAAATCGGACGAAACTATATATGGGAGCTATATCTAAATCTGAACGGATTTCAACAAAACTTGGCATATATCAATCTAGACCTAATTCAGTACTCTGTACACAACTTTGTTTCAATCGGACCAATATTGGGAGTTTGGTGCACCATTTACATAAAATCGAACGGAACTATATATGGGAGCTATATCTTAATCTGAACCGATTTTCTCCAAGTGTTCGTCCTTGGGCCGAACAAGAGAAATGTGCCAAATTTCATCCAAATCGGATCATAAATGCGAACTGTTTTTGTTCACAAAAATACATGGACGGACGGACATGCATAAATCGACTCAGAAAGTGATTCTAAAGGAACCATATGTCTAAATCGATTCCTTTTGCCTGAATGAAGGGTATAAATACCGAAAATCAGTAGGTATCACTATATGGGGGCTAGGCCTAAATGCCGGCCGATATAGTTAATTCTCGAATTTTACATTCTAGTTTTCTAACTCGATATAGGATGGATACAATTCTAAATGTTCCATATTAATAATTTTAAGTGGAGAAATTTGGTAGCCAATAAGAACCTATTGTACTAAATTTAAGCGAATTCGATTGAGACACTTTTTTTCTTCTTTAGAGTGCACGACAGTTCACTTACATGCTTAAATGTAGGTCCAAACATTGGACATGTGTGGTGTAAACCACCCCTCTTCGCAACGTAAGTTAACCTGGTAAGCTGGTCAACATTTTGTAAACGTGTTCCTTTTATGCAAAATTCTTTTTGGCCAGATGGTATCACCCAGACGAGAGCTTACGCAGTCGGGAAATTTCTATTCCAGTAAAGCCATATTCGCTCGAGTTCTGTGACATGTGATAATGTCTTCTTGAAACTACATACACCAAGTCGTGTTTCCATTGGAGATTCGCAGAATCCAAAATATTATTAACATACCCAAATACTTTATGAGGATTTAATTGACAAATATGCAAAGGAATTGACAATTGAAACCCACTGGGTTAACGAAATCCGGTAAACGAACAATAAAACTTGCCACAACTAGTTCCATAGCACCAAGGTCGAAAGTTGTTTAAATGGACGAAATTCGTCACATATTTTACCAAAGTTCCAATGTTTGTCGGATTGACACGAAATTTAACAAGCATACTGAATTGAGTCTAGAATGATGTGTTTCGTGTCCCATATATAATATCGTCCTATTTCATGTAAATGCACTTCTACCAATATGAAACTAAAATGGCGTCTATAAAGTTTGCTTTAAATTACGGCCATATCTCAGCATTGTGCACAAGGTGTCTCAAATATGGAGTCAGACTGGGGATTTAATTCTGGTGAAGGTTAATGTGGAGTATCGCAAGATCGGCTCTATTTCTTTATATACTGGTTCTAAATGGAATTAGCCGTAATTTGTTCAAAAATACTCAATGAATATGGATGAAATGGGTAGAGACTGCAATTTGGTTTAATAAAGCTGTATTTAATGTTGTATATCCTCGAAATAACTTTGTTCACTTATATTAAATTAAACCACAATCCAACCTTAATATAAATAACCAAAAACATATTACATTAGTGTAATTACTTTATTTACCATTGTTCATTTTCCATTACACTAAACCTCAAAACTGCAAAGCAAAAATAACTCCACTACGAAAAATCCTTTCGACTCGCATGAATGTCTGCAAGCGATCAGCTTTGTAATTCCTTTAACGCAATTCAGATCAAAGCTTGAAATCCCAAACAATTTTAATCTAACAAACTGAAAATGTTTTTACAAACTAAAATCCTTTAGTTTATAGCTTTTTGGTGCCTTTTCATTATAATGGTATTAAAAAAGTAAAAACAACAAAAACAGGACCAACACAAACAACAATAGCACCTACAACAATAGATGGACACTACTGCTACTGAGTACTGTTGGCAATTTAAGTGGGCATGTAAAGTTTCAAGCACAATGCGATTGTCCTTTTTAGGGGGCATTTTGTGTAGTTGCTGTTGTATGGCCAACCACTTAAAATAAAGGAGAGAGAATATGTGTGTTTTTCCACAATTCACCTACACAATTATCTATATAAAACCTACACAATGACAATGGATTTTGTGGTTAAAGATATAATATATGTTTTCATATATAGATATCGGACTATAAATATGATATTGTGGGCACATCGATAAATGCACATAGATTTCACGAAACTTGGCACACATCATTCTGGGCTAAATTCAGTACGCTATGCAATAGTAGAACTTTGGTACATTATTTACATTGAATCGGACGAAAATATATACAGGGTAGCTACATATGATGTCAAAATCATTGAATTTTTTTATTCTTCAAGAAGGTCAATTATTACAAGTCAACTAAATTATCGTTGTAATTTTAATGTCCGAACAGCACTCAGTCACAACATGAGGAACATGGAAGAGTGTTAGATTTTCCAGGAAGAGGTCAATCTGTGCGCAATGAAACAGTTGTGGAGGCTGTACGACAGCCTGTCTCTACTCGTCGTCGTTGTACTCAATTGGGAATCTCCAGAACATCCCTGCCAAAAAGTATGAAGCTGAATTTTAAAATGTCTCCGTATAAAATTCAAATGGCACAGCAACTGCTCCCCCAAGACCATCAGGCACGCCTGCAATATGCTATTCAACTAATTTCCAGAAATTATGATTTTGCTTGGCTTCCACGTTCAGTGGATTTGACAGCTCCAGACTTTTTTGTGGGGCTTTTTGAAGGGAGTTGTGTATATCAATAAACCCCAAACAATTCAAGAGAAATGACCAAACAGAAATAACCAACATGCAACCAGAAACTCTACGGGCAGTAATGGAAAATGCGGTTAAAAAAGCCAATTTTTGTTTGCAAGAAAATGGACAGCATTTGAGAGATATTATATTTCACACTTAAATGTAAAAAATGTCCATGCATTAAATATTTAAACACATAAAAAAACAACAAATTTCAGTTATTTTCAATACTTAAGACTTTTTTGGGCCACCCTGTATATCTAGATCTGAACCGATTTTCACGAAACTCAGCACACATCATTCCAGACTCAATTCAGTACGCTATGGCAAATTTCGTGGAAATCATAAGATATATAGTGTCTTTAACGCACCTTTTACATTAAATCAGACGAATATATATATATATATATATATATGGGTGCTATATCTAGCTCTCAATTTTCACGAAACTTGGTAGACATCACTCTAGGCTCAATTCAGTACGTTATTCGTGCAAATCAAAAGATATATAGGGACTTTGGTGCACCATTTACATTAAATCGAACGAAAATATATATGGCAGCTATATCTTAATCTGCACTGATTTTCACGAAACTTGGCAGACATCACTCTAGGCTCAATTCAGTACGTTATGCGAAATTTCGTGCAAATCGAAAGATATATATAGGGACTTTGGTGCACCATTTACCTAAAATCGGACGAAACTATATATGGGAGTTATATCTAAATCTTGACCGATTTTCACGAAACGTAGCATAAATTATTCCATACTCAATTCAGTACGCCATGCCAAATTTCATGCAAATCCAAGGATATAAAGGGATTTTGGTGCACTATTTACCTAAAATCGGACGAAAATATTTTTTTTCACGAAACTTAACACGCATCAATCTTGGCTTAATTTAGTACGCTATACCAAATTTCGTGCAAATCAAAAGATATTATATAAGTACTTTGGTGCACGATTTACACTAAATCGGACGAAAATATATATGGGAGCTATATCTATATCTGAACCGATTATTCCCAATTTCAATTGGGTTCGTCCTTGGGCTAGATAAATGAGATGTGCCTAATTTCATCGATTTCGAATCAAAAATACGATCTGTACTTTCTTTACAATTTAACATGAACAGACG
>NW_026884745.1:0-58582 GCF_032173495.1 Musca vetustissima | reverse complement strand
AACCCATACACAGACAATGTGTGATGCATACTTTTAGGGTTATCCCAAGAAAACAAAAATCTCGATTACATTGCACAAAATCGTTGAATCAGCTTTTGGGCAATTTAATTGACTGTTCTGGGTAATCAGCACACAATAAATAAAAATACAACAACAAGCAATTTGAAATTGATATTAGAAATTGAAATAATTCTGTTAACTATCACACATTGTAATTGTCATATAACTCATACACAGAACATGTATGATGCATACTTTTAGGGTTATGTCAAGAAAACATTTCACCGGAAAAAAAATTGTTTCAAATATATGCAAAAATGTTGTCAGTTTTATTGTTCGATTTTATTATCATAAATAAATCAATAGGAAAAAAAGGCATTAAAAATGCACATGAAAAAATGTATTGCAATGTTTATGTGTTATGCATACTTTTAGGAGTCCCAACTTCATTTAGGCAATACTTTTACTTTCTTTCGATTGACTATTTTTATACCCTACACAACTATGTTGTCAGGGAATTATAGCTTTGTGCAGCCCCAAAAGTTTGTAACGCCGCGAAATATTGGTCCTAGACCCACCTTTAAGCATACCGATCGTTATATCTCGACCAGCTGAGTCGATCTAGACATGTGTGTCCGTCCGTCCGTCCGTCCGTCTGTCCATTATAATTTGTAAACACGATACATGCCACGGTTATGAACCAATCTTCACGAAATTTTGCATGTAGGATGGGTTCTGGCTAATGAAGACCCCTATTATTTTTGGAAAAGATCGGTTAATATTTAGGGGATGAAATGGACCAAAAACTTTATTTTTGTCGGTTTTTCTGGTCGCTGCAGAGGCCGCAATTATGACCCAAACACCGCGAATTTTTGCATGGAGAAGGGGATCGGGCCAAAGAATAAGCATGCCTATTTTGATAAAGATTGGTCAATATTTAGCGGGTCAAATGGACCCAGACTTTTGTGTGGAAAATTACAAAATTTGTATTCTATGGAGTATATATTTACTCCTGAAGACCATAGACCCGAGAAGTTGATAGTATATCCAAGAAGAGTGGTTTACCTTTACATTGATACCAATTGCATTGTCGTATGTACTCGGATGTGGCAGTTACACTTAAATATTAACAGGTCCTTACGTATTCATATATTATATCGCGGATCGCTTTGAAATTTTCCATGAGGATCCAGGTATGGTCATGGACAACGCCTATAATTTTCGGTGATGATCAGATAAAAATATTTGGATGAAGTGACCCGAAAACTTAATTTTGTGTGTGTTTTTATGAGTCGATTTATAGGCCACTATTGAAAGCCGGACATCACAACACAACCCACGGTGAAGGGTATCTGGACAAGTAATTAGAAGAGCTGTACTGAATATTAGTAATATTTGTAGACGTCTAGTCGGTCAAGGGGGTACAAATATAGCTAAATATTGCCCAAGCTCAGAATATCGAACCATAGAAAATTAGATTTTCGTGGAAGTTGTGTGGGGTATCATATGGTCGGCCCCGTCTGACTATACTGCTCCGCTCACTGTTTTTTATTAGATTTAATTACTTCTGCAACTGTGAAATCATTTGAAAACGATATAAAGTTAAATCAAAATTATACAACAGCAAAAATTCACCAATCAGCTGTTTAGTTATCACCTGATATGGCACATTCTGGGTTCAACTGCACAACTGACGGTAAACCCATTACTATCAAAATGATTTGTGTGGTGCATATTTTTAAGATTCACCAAAAAATAAGATTCCCAAAAATATAAAAAATGTTCTCAATGTTATTATCCGACTTCATTTTCATAAAAAAATTAGTAGGGAAACTTTTCAAATGTGTCCAAAAACCTACAAAATTATGTGATCTTCGTGTGTGATGCATACTTTTAGGAGCTTCAAAGCATGAAGCTTGATTTAGGAAATATTTTTATTTTCTTACAATGGACTATATTCACACCAATACCAATTTAAATAGCATTTTTTTTATTCTCCAGCAAAAATCCAGCAATCAGCTGTTTAGTTACCATCTGTCATTGCACATTCAGGGTTGCCCCCATTACCGCAATTTACTAAAGTATTAACAAATATTTCGTGACAATGTGTTTTCCTGTGTTTGCAGGCAGCATTTAAAAAAAAATACTTTCTATATTTTCAGTTTTTTTTCGAATTAAATTAACTATAACCACGTAATTATTTTCAGTTTTTTTTTATTATTGTTTTTATGGCGACTTTTACTTGTTGTGTTATTGTTATTGCTCTCACTTGTTAACAAAAAAAAAATTAAAAAAAATGTTTTCCCCTGGTGAACAATAACTTATTTTTATTTTTTTTCCTCAATGACTCAGTTTTCATTAATGGGCTTTTGTGGATGGTTGATGGTGATGATGATGAAGGAAAGGAAAATTTTGAAAAGCAAAAAAAAAAACTAAAAACATTATTTCAATGAATCATTAGCGTAAAGTGTAACATGTTATGTTACAACATCACTTCCTCCTCACTTCCAAATAATAATAAAAAAACAACAGCAACAACAACAAAAACACAAATTACCACTAGCGGCAAGCGAAACCAATAAATAAATAAAGTTGTTAGTGTAGCGTCGGAATCGGACCCCTTTTTCATAGAGCTAGCGACGACGACGAGCATCATCATCATTGTGTTTCACCTGAGTGAAAACGGAAATTCGAAAAAAATACTGTAGCAACAACAACTATATCAAAAGTTAACTAACATTACAGCAAACCACCCGCTAGCTGGTAGGTACTTACTATCTTTTTTCGCTTTTTTTAAAAGAGTGATCGTTCGCTCGCTCACTCATTCGTTGAATTCATCATACCCCCTCGTCTCTCTCCGCACATACTCGATTTTCCTTTGCGGTACTTTGATAGTGGAATGATTTTGCAAATAGTATTTTGTTGTTATTGTTGTGTTGTTTTTTCGTTATTTCACAAAACAGATATATTTTTCATTTGAAATGGCAATTGGAGTAGTAGTAGGAAATGAATCTCCTCTAGTAGGCAGACAGATAGTCATTAGTGCAAAACAATGTTATGACTTTTGTTAAACTAACAACAACAACAAATACAGCAAAAAAAAAACAATCAATTTTTTTTTTCTAGTTTTGTAATAACTAATTTGTAGAAGTTATCAGAGTTATCGAGGGGGGATTTCTACATCACAAGAGGGTCGCATACAGTAGTAATGAAATGTTGAGTAAGATCGGAAACATTGAAGGAGATTGCAGGGGATCTTCACTTATCTGTAGTGCTATATATCGGATATCATTGCACTTAATTAGATATATGTTTAAAGAGATTTTTTGACCTAGATGTTACCTCAAAATGTATACAAGATTTGTTATGCGGTTTGTCCCGCCATCTAAAATAGGCTTGATTGTTATTTTTCGGGATTATTTGTCATTGATTTTTTGGAGTAAAATCGAACTTTTCTATGACGAACATTCAAATAATCAACGTTTATCAGTGTCCATAACAAAATCAAGAATTTTGTATGAATAATTCGATGGGAAAATACAAAAAAAAATTACTGACTATTGTTTTCATAACATCTCAATAGGAAAATATGGCAAATGTGTCCAAAAACATTGAAATAATATAATATTTATGTTTGGTGCATACTTTTAGGAGTTCAAACATTATTTAAAAATGCATTTACATTAGAACTCCTTACCGGGTTAACCTACTTTATGAAGATTTATTTGACATATATGCAATGGAATTGACAATTTAAACCCACTGGGTTAACGAAATCTCGTACAATGTAAACGTACTATAAGGCAAATATATACTCCATTTCGATTCATTTTACCATAATTTTTTCTTATAATTTAATATATTCTGTAACTGTGAAAACTTTTATATTCAAGATAAGTTTTATGGCAATTCTATCATATTGTGTGATGCATACTTTTAGGATTAACCGGAAAATAAAATTTTCAAATATATACAACAATGTTGTCATTTTTATTATTCGATTTTATTTTCATAAATAAATCAACAGGATAACATCACAAAAGGAGTCCCAACTTTATTTAGGGAATATTTTTACTTTCTTTTGATTGACTATTATTCATTAGATGTTTTTTATTAATTTCTCTTTCGAGATGAGCTACATGATCGGAGTTGCAATGAAAAGGAAAGCCAGAGAGATACTACATTCCCACCACTATGCGACGCGTTTAGCCGTTGGTTAAGCGGCTCATCAGGCATATTGGGCAATGTGGCTTACAAATGTCTTTACTTGATAAGTTGTATTTATGTCGACTATTGTTGCGAAATTGCATCTACGAAATAAATTCGCCCGTGTCAAGGTTCGGACATTTGGCATCACACCAGAACATTCCTTTTCAGAGCAAATTTTTCTTGTAGTGACGGACTTTTTTGCCATACAGACTACAATATTTTTCTTCAATGTTATACAACTGCATATTTTGCAACCTTAGGAAAATAAGGAGGTGGCTTTGAACGCTAAGGCACCGGACATGGGAACCAGGGTTCAAATCCCAGCCGGGCTCAAGCTGAATTTTTGAGTTTTGTTTTTATGCCTTTTTAGGGCGAAGATCATTCATGTAAATGTTTTTTATTAATTTCTCTTTCGAGATGAGCTACATGATCAGAGTTGCAATTAATTAATTACTTCTGTAACTGTGAAATCATTTTAAAACAACAATACAAATTTAAATAACAAATATACTGCAGCAAAAATTCAGCAATCAGCTGTTTAGTTGCCAGCTGCTATCGCACATTCAGGTTTCAGCTGCAAGACTGAGATTATCCCATTACTTCCAAACATTTAATTGCGAATATATAAGATTCTCAAAAATATAAAAAAATCTCAATATTATTATCATAAAAAATCAATAGGGGAACATTACAAATATGTCCAAAAACGTATAAATAATGCGATGTTTATGTGTGATGCATACTTTTAGGAGTCCAAACATAATTTATGGTATATTTTATTTCGATTCGATTTTAAACCAATACCAATTTAAATAGTAATTTAACTATAGCAAAAATCCAGCAATCCAGCTGTTTAGTTATCACCTGCCTTTGCACCGCCATGGCGTACTTTGCCAACGTTTTTTCTACAACTTAATAGGGAAACACTACAAATGTGTTCAGAAACATTGAAATAATGTGATATTCATGTGTGGTGCATACTTTCAGGAGACTAAACTTTATTTCGATTAACGTTTACTATATTTTTTTCTTATAATTTAATATTTTCTGTAACTGTGAAAATACTATTATTCAAAATAGTATTTTATTGCATATCTATTCTACCAAAAATTTAGCAATCAGCTGTTTAGCTATCAGCTGTTGTGATACATTCAGAGTTGCCGTCATGCCGCAATTTTCAATATAGTTTTTGGCAAATAGAGAATCCTTCCATTTAATATGAAAAATATAAAAAATGGATTAAAATATATATTTGTTAAAAAACAAATGTGTTCAAAAACACTGAAATGAATGTGATATTAATATGTGATGCATACTTTTAGGAGTTCAAACTTTATCTAATTATGTATGATGCATACCATAAGGAGTCCAAGCTTTATTTATGATTTCGATCAACTTTTCGCACCATTTCATTCGATTTAATTTATTCTGTATATGCCCAATTTTCTTCCTTTAACCCCATTGTCGGAGGTTTGGTATTTCGTTTTCTCATGACATCGATTTATCGAAGCATAGCCTCTAATATAAAAGACCCGGGGGATTTTAGGGGTATTTTTATTATGTATTTTTATTAGTAGTATTATTAGAGATGGTCAAATTGACGTCCTCACATTGGATTTTCTATAAATTATTTTTTTCAAAATGAGATCAGACAGTGGATTTTTTAAGTCCGATGGGGGATTTAAAAAAAGTATCAAAGATTCGAATGTGCACTTTTTAAATTTTATTTTCTGTGAAATGAATATGATTGTGAATTTTTTATAAATTTAATTTTACCCAAACTCTTTTTACGAGATCTTTGATTAAAAAATAACAAGAAAATACATGAATATTCGATATTCATGTAAATTTATTTATTTTTTTTTTTAACTATCATTTTTAAGTTTGAAATCTATACGTAATTCAATACATGAGTGACCTAGTCACCTTTTTTCTCCTACATAACTGTAATTTAGTACATTAAATGCCTATAGATGAATATCTACTCGGACAGGGGGTCCACAAACCACCATGGCCTATATTTCAAGACATAGCCATGTTTTACAAAGACTTGACGCGAAAACTCAAGTTTATTTATTTGAAGTTGCATGAATAACTTCAAATTATAAACTTGAGTGCTGGTGTAAATTCTTTGTAAAACATGGTACAAAAAAAACCGAACCAAACCACCAACTGTCACGACAATTGTGACACAATTTAGCAACAGGTGGTGAACTTTGGTGTTTTTTCTCTCTTTTTTGAATTATAGACGGCCGGCCTATTACATTTGGTGACACTTCGTGACAAAGTAAAAAACCTACTGTCCCCTCATATATAATGGTGGTCGGTTTTTGAGTTTTAATTTGCCTGACATTTTAGCTGTCGGTGAAAAACAAGCGAACCGAGTCAATTACAATGTAATGCTGGCTATCAATCTTTGACGTTGGGGAGGTTATAGATCTAAAGTGTTATTTGAGCACCTAAATAAAAGGAGTTTTGTAAATCTATTTTAAATTACCTTAAAATTACCAGAAAATTTATGGTATTACGATGGTGGAATTAACAAAATGAAAAGCAAAAAAATCGAAATAAGAAAAATGTTGTGTCAACCTGTCATTAAATTGGTGGCTAACAAGCACGATTGGTTGGTCGGTTGGCGGTTTGGTCATAAAGGCTTGACTGAAAGTGTTGGTGAGGCAGCTAGGTATCGATGCAGAGTATGTTGGGTATCTAAGAAGAATTGTTAGAGTTTTTGGTTCGCTAACTAATATTTTATTTTAATTTGAAGTAATAAATAATTGCCTAAAACTGCAATTATTTGCAAAAGGTGGAAAAAGGATAGAAAAAAATGAAATACACAAAATGTTGGTGTAACGATTGCCTTGGTAAATATTTGAGTTGAGCTATACAAATTTACAAATCATTCCGAACAGTAATACATTTTTGAAACTAATTAAAAAATTTAATTCGTGAAAAATTCATGTATCGAAAGTGCTAAATTTCAAGGCGGAATAATTTTGTTTCGAGCCTCAGAAACGTGGGCCAAATTAATTTTTTGTTTTTCAAAATATGTTTTTTTAAGAGATAAGATTGAGACATGATCCAAATTTGGTATTTTTTATTTATTTTTCTTCAACGATCCCATTGTGGATTTTTTTAAATAGTTGGTGGCGAAATATTGATCCTAGACCCACCTTTCAGTGTACCAATCGTCATACCTAGACTAGCTGAGTCGATCTAGACTTGGGTGTCCGTACGTCTGTCAAATAAAATTTGTAAATTCGATACTGGCCTCAGTTATGGACCATTCTTTGTGAAATAATGTATCTGAAAACAGAACATTGTTAACCATTAAATCAAATTCACAGTCCTTGATCTAATAGTTCGCCACATGATCATGGATTTTATTGAAAATATTAATTTGGTTTGGAAATATATGGAATAGCTGATTCGACTGTGAATTTTTTTTATGTGGCCCATACAAAGGTCCACCCTTAATTTTGGTATTTTCAAGGTCATAGCACAATTTTTTAACCTCAGTGTCGGAAGTTTGGTATTTCGTTTTCTCATGACATCGGTTCATCAAGGCATAGCCTTCCATATAAAAGTTCCGGTGGATTTTAGATCATATCTCGACTAGATGAGTCGATCAAGACATTTGTGTCCGGTACGTCTGTCAATTATAATTTGTACAGGCCACAGTTTTGTACCAATCGTCAAAATCTAAATTTTGCATGTAGGATGGATTCTGGTCAAA
This sequence comes from Musca vetustissima, assembly GCF_032173495.1. Taxonomy (NCBI): domain Eukaryota; kingdom Metazoa; phylum Arthropoda; class Insecta; order Diptera; family Muscidae; genus Musca; species Musca vetustissima. The sequence goes on along the minus strand of NW_026884745.1, from coordinate 50,637 downwards.
GAAGACCTCTATTGTTTTTGGTAATGATCGGTTAATATTTTGCGGATAATAAGGACCAAAAATTTAATGATGATGACCCGAACATCACTATTTTGATAAAAATGAGTCAATATTTAGCGGGTCAAATGGACGCAGACTTTTGTGAGAAAAATTTACAAATTTTGTATTTTATGGCGAGAAGTGTATAGTATATCGAAGAAGAGTGGTTGAAATTGATTTTGATATTGTTTTGAATTGCTATTACCACACTAGAGAACCGAAATGTCGCGCTGATGGCTAGAAAATTTTGTTTGAGGTTCCGGTTGTGGTCTAGCACTACGCCTATAATTTTCGGAGATGCTGAGATAATATTAGATGATGAACAGAAAACTTTATTTCTGTTTGATTCACTAGTCGCTCAAGACGCCACAATTAAAAGCCGAACGTCACAAATTTTCCATGGGGAAGGCGATATGGCCTACTAATTCGAATGGCTGTTTAGATGATGAGCGGTCAATATTCCGAGGGTAAAATCAACCAAAACCTAAAGTGACCCAATTTTTTAGTTTAGGGCGTAAAAAATAAATAAATATGCCAGGGTTAGACAGTGCAGCTTATGACCTATAATCGGCCAAGAGGGTGCAAAAGAGTTATATTATTACCCCTTAGAGTGCCGAAATGTCGCGCTATCGCTCTGAAATTTTACATGAAGTTCTAGTTATGGCCAAGGACGACGCCTATAATTTTCGGTTATTTTCGATATTGAGATGATATTTAGGGGGTGTAATGCACCAAAAACTTTATTTTTGCCTGATTCACTAGTCGCTCTAGACGCTACAATTATAAATTTTCCATGGGGAATGCGATCTGGATATCAGTCAATATTCCGAGAATCAAATTAACCAAAACTTAAAGTGACCAAACTTTTATTTTATGGCGTAAATATTCACCTGGGGAAAACAAGATTTGAAAAAAATGCCAGGGTGGTTGACCTATAATCGGTCAGGATGGTCTAAATATCGCGAAATATTGCCCAGGCTCAGAATATAGATCCAAAGAAACTTAGTGGTAGTTGTGAAGGGTATCATATGGCCAGCCCCGGGTGACTCCCCTCACTGTTGTTTATATATATTTTTTTTTTAATTTTTTTTTAATTTTATTATTTTAAATGAGATCCGATAGTGGATTGAAAGAAAAATATCTTTCACGAGCTTACAAAAATTATTTTTAAAAAGAAAATCAAAGTCGTGTAGTGATTTTACAAATTTTGTTATCATTGTGGATTATTTTTAATTTTTTTTTTTTATATTGAAGTATTGATTTAATAAAATTTGTATATTTTGTTTTTAACATCCGATTGTGGATTTTGAAAAAATGGTCTTTGAGCCGTTCCTTTCTTATGGAACGTGCTGTGCATTGATTACTTTTCGGTCATATTTTATCTACTAATTGAACTTGTTTTAAATATTTGATTTATTTATTACAAAAAAAAAAAAAAAAAAGAATTTACCTACTACCAATCAAAAAACCAGAGGCTTGGCCACCCACCCAACTAGTTTTTTTTTTTTTTTTTTTTTTGTAATATTTTTTTCGAGGTGGTAATGGCTACAACTTGTTATCGATAATAGTGCTTCGTGTAAATAATATGTTTTAGATTAATTACAAAGTTAGCCGCAAGAATTTGTGTCACACCATTATAAATCACAGCATGGTATAAAACATTTTAGATGAGGAAAATAGATGCAAACAAACGATATGTTCGAAGCATTTTATTGTATAAAATAATTTCAATTAGGCGAAAGGGAAGTGTTGGCAATGACTCAAGAATATTGGATTTCTAGTTTAGAAACATCCTCAGGAGCTTCTTATTAAACTATTTAAGGCGAACTGTGGAAAATATACCGATTGTTACAAAATTGAATGGATTTTTAAGGAATGGATTTCTACAGACATTTTCAAATAACTTCAAAATATTTTGTTTTTGCAAAATAGTCAGGCTTTATCTCAGTTTGTTGTTTTTATAAAAAACAACTAATTATTAGTGGGGAATGTATGGCATTGTCCGCCGACCTGACTATTTTGCAAAAACAAAATACAAATGGAATCCCAAATAACCCGCCAAACACTACTGAAGTTGTAGACGAGGCACGGTCATACTGTTTGGTTTATTGCTTTAACTAGCAATACCAACAACAACGTTATGTGCATTCGTCACAAAGTGACGACACATAACAGTGGGAAATGTATTGTAGTTGTCTGTAAATGCCTTGTTGACCACGAAGTCAGGCGCCAACGAAACGAACTTCTCATTGGGGTCGTATCGCTGGTAACGTAAGAACTTCGAATTGTCACAAGAGACATTTGGGTTTGAAAGGTTTTTTGTAAAGAAGCTTTTAATAGCTTCTGGGGAGAATATCCCAACAAAAAACTAACGGAACTGATGAGGATCAGTGGCGAGATCGGAAACTATAGTCTTCCCTGCCTTACCCCTCGGCGGACAATGCCATACATTCCCCGCTAATAAATAGTTTTTTTTTTATAAAACCAACAAACTGGGATTAAGCCTTACTATTTTGCAAAATCAAAATACAAATGGTATCCCAAATAACCCGCCAAACACTACTAACTTCAAAATATAATTATAAATTCAATCAGAGACTTTCACAAAATAAAACAGGTGTTAAAGGAATCGATTTGTACAGAGATTTTTTCAAGAGCTACGAAATTAATTCAATAATTTAATCACATTTAAATCTAGAAAATGTTAGAAAGCAATTGAAGGAAGGAATTAAAGATCCTTTACTAGGGAGGGGTTTTCATAGGAATCAAATAGAAGTGTTGTTCATTTCTGATCTCTATAAGCCCCTGATCGTCGAACATACCACACAAATCTAATATTTATAATTAATACTAATAATTATTTTCATCACATATCTTTGTAAACTACACCATTTTCAAAAATTTAAATACATTAAAAACATTAACATATCCCCCACAGAGTAATGACCTTTTTGCCAACTTTTATTTTGTGTAGGGGAGAGGGGGGCACCTTTGAACGTGGGGCAGCTTTGAACAGCGCTCATAAAATCTTGGTTTAATATTTTTCCGACCCGCAACCACATTTTTGTATATGGCAATCTTGCTCTCTATATGCGTAAACCACTTTGGCTTGCTTTTTCAGTTGTCGAAAAATTGTGCATGGGTGACCATGTTTTCTCAGTGTAATTGTAAACTTTTATTCATTTGGTTGTAAGCGCGCAGGAAGAATTCTGTGATAGTTTTCTTTCGTCAAACAAATTTTTTGCATTCCAACAATCATTTCAAACATAACTAATGTAATTTCTTTCATATATATTTATTACAAAAAAAGTTATTTTAAATTTCCGTAAAATGCCATGGGTGGGGCACCTTTGAACATGCCCATTAAACTCGAGTAAAAAAAGGAGTTTTTAACTTTTGGCTTCGATTTCTCAAAATTTCAAATGGGCTAATATGATTACGAAATTAACTGTATTTTTCACCATATTAATTTTTGTTTTTAAGTCATTTTATGTTTTAATAACTTTTGATCTAAATTTTTTAAATTTTTTAAATTTTGAACATTTTTTATATATTTTTTAATGAATTAATGCATTTCTGATATGTATGAATAAAATACATACATATTTGAACATAAACACTGTTATTGTTTTGAAAACAAAACAAAAAAATGTTAAAAAAAAATTATTGCGGTTCGGCCTCATATACATATCGCGGCTTAAATTATTTATTTATTTTTGTGTTCGTCGTTACGTTTCCTATGATAATTACACCCTAATAAATTTATCACATTATGAATTACCGGTACATGAAGAGGTGGTGGACGGTGTTGACAGAAATTCATGGTGGGCCTAAAGTTCAGTAATACAGGGGGTATTATTGACCTATAAGTAATGAGGAAAAGTTTTGTGGCTCTAAAAATTAGTTTATACAAAACACATTAGAACGCATGTATTGGATCTGCAATCTATATCAAAAGAAGAATGCCCATAAGATATTCTATGTAAAAAGATCTGGTCTTCCACAAAATATTCTGCATAATGTCCTTATTGACCTATACAAATATTAAGTGCCTTCTGAAGACACATAACATTTCCATAATCGAATGTTAGAAATATTTTCCCTAGATGAGGGATATGGAGAAGGTGGAAGAGAGAAGTGAGCTATGATATTGTTCTAAGAATCTTCGACACGCTTAGAAAGTTATGTGTCGGTAGAATACCTTTTGTATGGTATTCTTATGGCCTCTTATAAGAATGTTTTGTTGTATTCTATAAGAAGTCCCTTGGATCTTCTATAAACAAATATCGATCCTCAATAAGAAAATATTTGGTCGTTAACTTATTTTTCCCCAATAAAAATAACTTTTGGTCTTCCGTAAATGATGTCTTTGAGTTGGGCGCCATTTTAAATTTTCCTTTTAACATTCTTAAATAAAAAACATTTTTGTGTGACGAAAAGTTATAATATATGTGAGTTTAACGGATTAATTAATAATGAATAGTCACTCACGTTGGGCGCCACTTTGAAGTTCATTTGCAATTATATTTTTTATACTCTACACAACTATGTTGTTAGGGTATTATAGCTTTGTGCAGCCCCAAGAGTTTGTAACGCCGCGAAATATTGGTCCTAGACCCACCTTTAAGTATACCGATCCTCATATCTCGACTAGCTAGACATGTGTGTCCGTCCGTCCATCCGTCTTTCCATTATAATTTGTAAACACGATACAGGCCACAGTTATGGACCACTCTTCACGAAATTTTGGATGTATGATGGGTTCTGCCCAATGAAGACCAGTATTGTTTTTGTTAAAGATCTGTTAATATCTAGGGGATGAAATGGACCAAATACTAAATTTTTGTCGGTTTTTCTGGTCGCTCTAGAGGCCGCAATTATGATCCAAACATCACGAATTTTTACATAGAAAGGGGATCGGGCCAAAGAATAAGCATGCCTCTTTTGATAAGGATCGGTCAACATTTAGCGGGTCAAATGGACCCTGACTTTTGTGTGAAAAATTACAAAATTTGTATTCTATAGCGTATAGTTTTACCCCTGAAGGACATAGACCGAAAAGTTGTTGGTATATCCAAAGGCAGTGGTTGACCTTACGGTTTTATGTACTCAGATGTGGTAGTTACACTTAAATATTTACAGGTGCTTATGTATTCAGACGTTATTTAGTAACCCTTTACCACACTAGAGGCGGAAATATAGCGCTGATCTCTTTAACATGTTCCATGATGTTCCAGTTATGGTCAAGGATAACGCCTAATTTTCGGTGACGATCAGATAATTATATTGTGATGAAGTCAATCGAGAACGTAATTTTTTGTGTTTTTCGAGTCGATCTATAGGCTCCAATGGGAATAGGAAGATCACAACACAAGGGAAGGGAATCTGGACAGAAATTAGAAGGGCTGTACTGAACATTAGTAATAATTCGCGGCCTCTAGTTGGTCCAGATAGTTCAAATATCGCGAAACATTGCCCAAGCTCAGAATATAGATCCACAGAAAGTTAGTTTTTCGTGGAAGTTGTGTAGGGTATCATATGGTCGGCCCCGTCCGACTATACTGCTCCGCTCACTGGTTTCTAATTAGGCTTATTAAAAGGTATTTTATTAGCAGAAGACTCTTTTGTGTAAAAAAAAATTTTATGATATATCACAGTTTTTAGGATTATAAATTAATAGATAGTGGCTCACGTTGGGCGCCATTTTGAAGTTTACTGTCACAATTTAATTTTTTCTTATGAAGATTGTTAAAATTAGGCAATTTTGTGATAAATCAGATTTTATAGGATTTATTATTTAAATTAAAATAAGTTGTTTAATTGTGCCCTACGTTTGGCGCCATTTTGAGTTACGATAACGAACTTATGAAATGGATACCAACTTTGTGAAAGACCTTTTGTTGTTTTTTGGTACTTTATTAGAAGAAGACTCTTTTGTGTAACAAGATGTTTTTTTATATTAGAGTTTATATGATTAATAAAAAAGAATAGTGACTCACGTTGGTCGCCATTTTGATGTTTATTGTCACAATTTAAATGTTTTTTCTCCATATTATTAAAAGGACACAATTTTGTGATAAATCAGATTTTATAGGATGTAGTATTCTTATTAAAATATTTTTTTTAATTGTGCCTCACATTGGGCGCCATTTGAGTTACGTTATCAAACGTATGTGAACGTATTGTTGATTTTTTCGGAATTTTATTAGCAGAAGACTCTTGGTGTAACGGAATGTTATGATATATCAGAGTTTTTAGGATTATAAATTAATAGATAGTGGCTCACGTTGGGCGCCATTTTGAAGTTTACTGTCACAATTTAATTTTTTCTTATGAAGATTGTTAAAATTAGGCAATTTTGTGATAAATCAGATTTTATAGGATGTAGTATTCTTATTAAAATATTTTTTTTAATTGTGCCTCACATTGGGCGCCATTTGAGTTACGTTATCAAACGTATGTGAAAGTATTGTTGATTTTTTCGGAATTTTATTAGCAGAAGACTCTTGGTGCAACGGAATGTTATGATATATCAGAGTTTATAGGATAATAAAAATTAATAGTGACTCAGGTTGGGCGCCACATACAATTAAAATTTTGTAATTTAAATTGTTAAAAGAACACAATTTTGTGATAAATAAGATATTATAGGATGTATTATTCTTATTAAAATAAGTTTTTTAATTGTGCACCACATTGGGCGCCATTTTGAGTTATGATGGATATATATTTTTGTGAAAGACTTTTTGGGTTTCTGTTTTTGATATCTTATTAGCGGAAGACTCTTTGATCTTCTATTGAAAGACTCTTTGTAAGATCGGGTGGTATAGTATGATATTGGGTCTCCTATAAGCAGACCATTTGGTTTTCTATTAGAAAATATTTTGATATTCTATTAGAAAGTCATTTTATATTAAAGGAATATCTTCTGGTATCATATAACTATACCATTTGGTCTATAAAAGTACCTTGAAGTAGTCTTTAATAGGAAAATTTTGTTTCACATTTTCTCCAATACAAAGCTGTTTTCTATTAGAAGATAATTTGGACTTCTATTAGAAGACCATTTCTTCCTTTAAATGAAGGAAATTTGACCTTCTATCACCTATAAGTTTCCATATTTTTCTCTCAGTGTATTTCCAACAAAAGTAACGGTATTTCAAATTGTTATTGTTATTTTTTCCATAATTGCATATTTTTTTCTCTGCTCCGATATCTTTGTCGTCAAAGCTAATTAAAAGTCTGGCACAATAATGTCGGTCATACAAAAAAAAGAAAGAAAAAAACACACTTCAAGTAAATTTTGCATCTCAAATGACTCTCAAGTGGAGCGACGAGCGCTGCAGTGCGAGGACAGCAAGCGGTAATAATGGTGACGATTATTATTATGTTTATCTAAACAAAGTTTTCTTGGCAGACACATAGATACATGCTTATATACAATTTTTTCTACAGATTGTTGCATTTTTTCTATTTTGCAAAACTTATCATCAATTACATTGAATCCCATTTCTTTGCTAATCGCGAATGCTAATAAACTTTGTAAAAACAAACTGTAAATATGTATATCAATGAGGGAGAGCAGAATACACACGTTGCAAATATATTTATTTATTGATTAGTTTTAATGTAACTACCTTTATTGAATATTTATGACGATCATTCAATAAGACAGCACAGCGAGTCAGATCAGCACGAGGGAGAGAGAGAGTCCGGCAATCAATTTATCATAAAATTGTATGCGGAATGGAACCAACTAACTATGCCAGACAGACAATACCCGATAATACTTAATTGAATTCTAATTTATGCTAATCAAAATGGAGGAAAAAATTGAAATCAAATGTAGACGGCAAAGCATAGAGAGAATATGCAATAGTATATAAAAAATATATATTGGAAAGCGAAAAATTAATTTTCGGTATTCAGATATTCAGTCTCTAGTAGACTCCTTATCATAATCATGTTGAGTATACGACAGCGTAAAAAGGTGTTAAGAGTATAATTAAAATAATTAGTTTTGTTTCTGAAATAAAATTGAATTAAAAGCCATAATAAATCATTTCGCACACCATTAATAAAAAAACAAACAAAAAATAATGCAAGGTCTAGTTTGAAAACGAAGTTTTCTAGAAACATACAGTATCGGTTTTCTAGAAACATACAGGAGGGGTAACGGGGTTACTTAAAAAAAATAAAAGGAGAGAACATATTTAAGTAAAAAATACTGAGTTGAGTTCTTGGTTACAATAGTAGACCTTTATTACATGAAAAATGTAGAGATCTTTCCAGTAATAGAAAATGGCGCCCAACATGAGTCACAAATCAATGTTAAAAAATGATTTTATAGAAAAATGCCCTACAAAAACAAGCCAAGCAATTGGGTCCATTTAATAAGCTGGACAATACAAGTTGAAAATGGCGCCCAACGTAAAGCACAATTCATATACATTATGTAATAATAAAAGAACATCCTATAACGTATAATACATATGTATAAAAGGAAAAATGTAGCGATCTTTCCAATATTTGAAAATGGCGCCCAACATGTAACACCAAGTTATGTTAAAAATCCATTACATAAAAAATTTGCATATAAAAACAAACCAAATGATTGTACCATTTTAATAATCTCGACAATATAATGGCGCTAAAATGGCGCCCAACTTGAGATACAATTCAAATACATAATATCTGTAAAATCTCACATATAACAAAAATTAACAATCTTGATAATCACAATAGGGCCTAACATGTGGCACCAATAAAAATTATAAATTAATTGAATGTCCTACAAATACAAATCTAACAATCTTCAAAACACAATTTAATATGGCGCCCAACATAAGTATAATACAAATCCATCCTGTGATAATAATTGAAAACATTCAAAATCTGATATATGTCTGATAATTCGTTCTAGAAAAGTTGTCCCAATATTAACAAACAGAACTTAAAATGGCGCCAAATGTTAAGTACAACGAAATGCATAATTTAATAAAAAAAATTATATATACAAAAATTACGTCCTTTTAATTCTCTTGACAATAGAAATTCAATTGTCACCCAACATGTGACGCAATCAAAATTAATAATAATATTTAAAATCATGTGTGCATTTAATCCATTACGGACAATGTGTCAATTTTAGCAACCTTAACAAAAAAACAAAAAATGGCGCCCAACGTTAGGCACAATTCAAAGACACCCTGTAATAATAATAAAAAATCTTCCAAAGTCGAATATATTCAAATATATAATATATTATCAATTGACAATCTTGACAGTGAAACTTTAAAATGGCGCCCAACTTAAGACACAAGTACAGGGTTGCAAATATTTGACGGATCCATCTAGCAACGCCATAACTTTTGACAGAGATGTCACATCGCTTAATGACATACCGCGTTTAAAGCGTCAGTCCAAGCAGATTTTTACCATGGACCAATACACGCCACGCGAGCACTCTGAAATAGTCGAAATTTACATTCAACAGAAGAAGTCAATTGTGAAAACCCAACGAGCTTTTAAAACAATAAAAAAATGTGAGAAGTGCGCCTTCTAAGAACACCATTAAGCGACTGGTAAGGCTCTTTCTAATCCGAAGAGGCCATATAAAAGTCGACCAAGGCGATCGGCCGAGAATATCTCTGCCGTACGAGCCAGTGTTGAGAGGTCCCCAAGAACATCCCAAAAACGCCGTTCTCAGCAGTTGGGCATGGCTCGGTCCACTTTACAACGGATTATTCGCATTGATTTGCATTTGTTCCCGTACAAAATGCAATTGACGCAAAGAATGTTGCCTGCGGACAAGCCTCGTCGATTGGAATGAGCCCAAAGAGTCATCGAAATGGCCGAAGATGACGAGCAATTTTGGAACAAAATTATCATGTTCGATGAAGCCCATTTCACATTGAATGGGACCGTAAATAAGCAAAAATTGCCGTTTTTACGCCACTGAAAATCTTCACGAGATTCAAGAAGTGCCTCTTCATGATGAAAAAGTCACAGTTTGGTGCGGCGTTAGTGCGAAAACGGTCATTGGGCCGTTTTTCTTCCAAAATGAAAATTGCCATGCTGTTACCATCAATCAGAAGCGTTATCACGACACGATAACCAATTTTGTGATGCCAATTATTTGTCGAAAGCGTATGAGGCAGTTCTGGTTTCAACAAGACGGCGCTCCACCGCACACAAGTCGCATAACAAACGATTTTCTGAAAAATTTGTTTCCGGGCCGTTTGATGTCGAAAAGTGGTGATTTGGACTGGCCATCGCGTTCGCCCGATTTGTGGAGATATTTGAAGTCAAAGGTTTGCGTTAACAAGCCAAGGACCGTAGAAGAGCTCAAGGACAACATTCGGGAAGAAATAGCCGCTATTCCGGCCGAAATGTTGGCAAAAACGATGGAAAACGCAGCAAAAGGGTCACAATACGTCATCAACGTGATATCATATTCAAAAATTGATGTAAACAAACCTACTTGGAACAAATTAAATGATTAACATTTCCAACCGCCAAATTTTTATTTTTTTCTTTGATTTTAACAATACAACTTAAAATGGCGCCCAACGTGAGGCAGGTTTAAAAATCCATAAAATCTGGTATATTAGAACATTTTTGTTCAACAAAGTGTGTGTCCATTTAAAAACTTTAACAAAACTACCCAAAATGGCGCCCAACATGGGGCCCAATTCAAAGAAAACATTTAATAATAAGAATGATCCAAAAATAGCATCAGAACTTATCTCCCTCCACCCTAGCTAGATTTCCTGCCTATCTTTACATTCCTACATACATATAAACATATATGTATATGTATCTGTCTATCGAAACAAATCAACAATCAAACAAAAGATCGTCAAATCAATTTTAATGAACAACTTTAATTCAATATGACGCAGAAGATGATAACAAAACAAACAGAAAAGAGGAAGAAGACATGTAGTAACAACCTTCCCCCCCATCCACCATCATCAAATGTAACGATCAATACATAAAGAATAAAGAGAGGGAATGGAGATGGGGGGAACATACATCCCAGCAAGCTTCACAGAAGATAACGAACAGAAAAAAAATCCTACAACTAAACAAATAACAATGATATGAAGCAAACGAAAATGTAATGTAAAATCGAAACTCAGACTAAACTTCAAATCCTTGGTGAGGAAGAGCCAAAGGCAATCTAGAAGAAGACGCAGAAATATATAGGCACATTGGAAAAAAATTAAAATATGCCCATTGACAGTGTGTGCTGCTGAATCAGACATCAACAACTTTGACAGACATTTCAACAGTCAGACTGACAATCCAAGTGATGTTGCAATGAAGAGACAACACACAGATAAAACTTCAATCATTGATGAGCATAGACAGGGCAACAGCGGACCAAGCAACTTTGCTTACAATGTTGAGCAACAGTGGGCAAAAAATCTTCATAAATAGAAGCATTATGGAGGGTGAAGTCTTCTATATGTAGAAGTGGTTATCCTTTTATGGTTAGAATGTGATCTTCTGTTCTATAGCACGACGATATTCTCTTCTTCTAAAGAACCTGTACAATATAATGGACATTGTTATAGAAGCCCAAAGAAGACCTAAAGAATACCATATGACAATCTTATAGCACAGGGAATAGTCTTCTTTAAAAGAAAAAAATATTTTCGTTATAAAAAATCAATCAAAAATCACGAATACCAAACATGTTTCTTAACGAATATCAAAAGGTCTTGTTATCGGAGACCAAGGGATTCTCTTAAAGAAATCCAAAAAATCCAATTGGTTATTCTTATAGAATACCAATAGGGTATTCTTGTAAAAGGCCAAGTGACATTTTTATAGAAGACCAAGACGCTACTTTTGTGGTTTCTTATGGAGAACCTATAAGGTCGTCTTATCGTGGACCAAAAGTCTTCTAGAAGACAAATTTGTTTTCTTATCGAAGACCTTTTTCCTATAGAAAAATTACCCTACTTTTTGCACTTTCTTAGAATAGACGAGCATTTATTCTAAAGATAAAATATACCATATATAGAAGGTATTCTATCTTCTGTATATAGAAATAACTAACTCTTCTGAAAAGTTTTTATTTTTTTGTAACAGAATTTATTTTTTTAATAAAAATTCCCCATTGTGCAGCAAAAAAAAAACAATGGATTGACTCATAAAATCTTAAGAAAGTTAAAGATAAAAAATGAGAGAAAAAACGGTTCAACGTCACAAACACATACATAACAAAAATAATAAAAATCAGCAGGACAGAGTAGACGTAATAATTGTAAACAATCGCACAATCTACAGTTGCTGTTGCAATGTAATGAGAAAAATCATAAGAAATGAAGAAATATGAAAAAGATGGAGAAAAGACAACAAATCTTGAAAAAAACATAAGCAATGATCTTATAAATCTTTGCTTCATAAAAGAGACGAAGATTTTTGTGTTGAAAACTATGCAGAGAAAAATATGCCACAACAAGGGGTACGAACGACCCCTGGTTGTAGGTTGGTCTGCATGTATGAAGTAATAACAGGCTAATGAATGAATGAAAAGAAGAAGAGAAAAAATAAAACATAAGCAATATTTATGAAGACGCAACGCAATTTTAATAAATGCGAAATGGAGATTAATATATGGAATATATAAGATGGACGAGACGCACAAGAAAAGTCATTCAGAAAATAAAAACTATGAATGCGTTTTTTTTTTTTGTCTTTATGCAACAGAACTTAGTGGGAATTCTGCTAAATATGAGTAATAAAAATAGCTCGGAATTTAGCAGTTCAGTAAGGGAAGGAGGCAATTAAAGGCAGTAATGAAGAAATTCCATATTGAAACGGGCAATACATCATTCATATAAATATTGAATTGAAAAAATGACGATAATTATGTTAGAGATCAGAAAAAGGTACATAAAGGATCTGTCTACCCACTAAATTTTTATTGAGCCACGATAATCGGCTATGTGATGGCTGAAATTGAAACTCGTCGGTACTTGATTAGAACACCACGGCATCACTTCCCACACATAGCATTAATCAATGGATTTATTGAAAGAAGTCAGTGAGTTGATAATTTTACGCCGAACGATTATTCGCCATGATCATGTGATCCCACATCGTTAGACTTTTCCCACGAGAACTCGTCAAAAGCTTATGGAAACAACCCTGCATAGATTCTGGCCTTTAAGTAAAATATCACGGGAGTCGATAGCCATCACGGGAGTCGATAGCCTCACTCGTTCGAAATATTCGAACGAGTAAATCATTGAACATTTTACTCAACGGATGGGCCATCTAAGATAAAACCGCGGACAATATTTGACTTATGTAATAAAAGCCAAAGAATACTGTTTCAAATTATGAGAAAAAATTCCCATGCAATTTTAATTTTCTCTGATGATTCCTTAAATATCAAGGAACCTCGAAATGAATACAGTGAATTGATAATTTCACGCCGATGAAATCGTTCGTTCAACTTTTTCCCCACAGTAAATATTTTATGAAAATAACCCCGCTTAGATTCAGGGCCTTGAAGTAAAATCAAGTAATGTCAGGGTTGTCGATCGCCACTTACCAGTCGAAATGCTCGAAGGACTCATTGAACATTTTAATCAACGGCTGGACCACCTAAGATATAACCGCGACCAATATTTGACTGTTGAATATTGTTCCTAATGATGAGAAAAATTTCGAATTCAATTTTAAATTTCTCTAATGTTTCCTTAAATAACAAGGAACCTCGACATGAACACAGTGAGTTGATGATTTCATGCCGGTCGATAAGTCACCATGCTCATGTTATCTCACATCGTTAGACTTTTCCCCCAAAGGAAATATTTTATGGGAACAGCTCAGCTTAGATTCAGACCTTGAAGTTAAATATCAAGGGTGTAGATCGCCACATACGCGTCGAAATACTTGAAGGAGTCAGTGGAAGTCAGGACTCAGTGAATAGACCATCTAAGGCATAACCGCAAGCAATAGTTGACTGTCGTAATAAAAATATTTTCCATTCAATTGTAATTTTCTCTCATGTTTCCTTAAATATCAGGGAACCTCGAAATGAATTACCATATACAAACTTCCTAGTCTTATCGACTGTTGATATGTAAAATATCAGGGGTTTCGATTAGTCAGTTACCAGTCGGAATGCTCAAACGAACTCAACGGATGGACCATCTATGACATAACCGCGACCAATATTTGACTGGTATAATAAAGCCCAATGGATATGTCTTTAAAATGATAAGAAATATTCCCCATTCAATTTTCATTTAGAGGTTCCATGATATTTAAACAAACATCAGGGAACATCGATATAAATTACCCTATATACCAATTTTTCTATTCTTCAGAAATTTTTATATACTGACAATTATTTTATTTTTATTATTTATCTTTAAAGTTTAATATTAGGGGTTGTACCTTATTTGGTACTGTACCATCTTCCTCTCTTCTGGTTCATTCGAAATAAGTTATAAAACAAAGCAGGTGTATTAAAGACATGTTCCCTAATATTTCCTCCCCTCCAAAGAAACTAACTTATCCTATTATTTCGATTTGAAATACCGATGATGGTTGCTTTTCTCTGTCTCTTTATTCATAATAATTTATTTTATTTCAAGAAAACTTATTCCAACATCTGTGGTTTTTCTAAAGAAATTGTATTACCCTTAACAGGAAACAGATTTCCAAAGAAATTAACATAAGAAGCAAGAAAATTGCCTGCATACATTATTAACAAAGCAAAAAGGGAAGAAACTTGATGGAATGCAATAAGATCTAGCAAGGGAAAGGGGTAGTTTCAAAGCTCGATCATTATCATTATGGAATTCTTAGAATTATCAAAAAGGGGTTGAAATTGTTTTAACTTTCATTTGAAGTTATTTATGTCCGAGAAACACATTGCGTTACATCTCGCATTCAAATATTAAGAGAAAGAATTTTTGTATTGTTGGTCTAAAAAGGGTAATAAATAATGAAAACAACCCCTAATAATTCATGTGTTTCCTACGATATATATTTGAAATATTATTGAAGTGAAAATAATAATTAGGTAAAGGAATTTGCACGACATAAGGAATAGTCTTATCTATTAAAACATTTTTTCACCAAGAGAAAACCTAACTTTTAAAAAGGGCGTGTGCATAATTTTAAATTAATCTACTTACTGAAAACTTAACTTGGAAATGCCTGGGGAAGAGGGATCAATATTCAGATTTTTTAGAAAAGGGCAAAAATGTGTATAGTTTACCAAGTTGTGTATACATTCCAAATTATTTAAATCGCTTCGTATTTAAATGTTCGAATTTTTCGATTTGAACCCTCAAAATTATTTTTCATTCTTGTAAAAATAAACCTAAAGATTAATTCCAGTGATTTTTTGTCGATATTTCATTTGCTTTTTTTGATATTGGACATTTATTTCTCAGAAAGAATGTACACCTAAGTCTGTTTTTACACGGTCTTTTTGTACACGGTTTTGGTATAACACTGTTTGAAAATTGAATATTTTTAATTTTTTTAGACGATTTTATTCCATTTAGCACGATTTGAAATGAACACTAGCTTAAAGATTTGAGTGAATTCCCCTTTAGCGCGTACAAACAATTTTTACTGGTCAAAGCAAATGTGAATAGCACTAATTTAGGGGAATTCCCTTTATGTATAAGATCAATGTCTTTTTTACACGGTTTTTTTTTTACGTGTAAAAACAGACTTAGGTGTGCTGCACTTTGGAAATGCAAGGCGACATCGAGGTCAAATTTTGTTTCTATCCTATTTATGATAATTGCATCAAATCTTTGAACAGAAAAGAGTTCTACGATCGCGGAAAAATTCGGGATTTAAAGGGTTAAGCATAGATAACTCTAATATGGCGTAAAAATTTAAAACTTCCTTTACATATAATGACAAGGGAGTAACCTTTCAGGAAAATATAATGCTTGTGCCATTATTCTGATGACCATAAATATCAACTTGTTGATATATTTTTTATGGTTTACAAATAATTTTATTACATATTTAGTTCAATAGAATTTCCGGGAATACAATGTTTTTGAAAAATTTTATAGTATTTCGAGATCTATAAGGATCTCACATAAAGTTTTCAAACTTAATATCTGTGATCCGTTATTGAGCCAGTAGGTAAAAAAAAAAAACTATCACAAAATGAACCACAAATTCTTATTCTAAGGCTATAGTTTTCAAATGCCAATATTTGGTATTTTTTATAAATAATTTATTTAAATTTGAAATTCTATTTTACAACCTAAGCCATTGACTTCAAAATTGTTAGACTATTATAAAAATTTATATTTACATAATAAAAAATTTGATTTTTATTTAAATAATATTTTCTTGTTCTAACAACCGTTTTTAATGAGTGTGGATCTAGTCACAATAGAATATAATGAAATGTGAAACACTGGACCCTCACTCACTAAAAACAGCAGTAAAATGAAAATGTCGAAATTTCAGAGAAAATAACTGATTATAAAAACCAAAACACAACAATTCTCTAAAAAATTATTATATTTTTATAAGAAAACAAAATATTATAAATTTAATAAAAAAAATCCCAACAAGCGTTTATCTATATTTAAATTTAATTAAATATTTGTACAAAAATATTCAATGATATAATGGTAAAAAATATTATGCCAAACAACAGATTTCGACGGATATCGACTACATTAGGCTCAGATTTTTAATGGATATTTATTAAGGATTAACCTATCCTTAGGATTTTTTATATTTTAAACGTTTATTTAAAACATATATACTTTTTTTATATTTTAAATGTTTATTTAAAACATATATACTTTTTTTTTTGTCCAATCCTAATATTTTTTAAAGCCTTAGATTTGTAAAGAATATTTCTTATTTTTTAAACACAATTTTATACTCTTATTTTTTTAAATACAATTTTAAACTAGCCGATCTAATCTTAGCATGTTTTAAGGTTATTTTCAAGGACTGTACTATGTGAAGGCTTAAACTTTTAAAGGTCATCTACCAAGGATTAAACTATATAAATTTATAAAAATCTTCAAAAATATAAATAAATGACTTTTCAATATTTTACGAATATTTTTTCTAAGCTACGATTTTTTTATTTATTGAATTGCTCGCCGTCAAGAAAGCTGGTACTATTTAATGAATTTCTATCTTTCAGATTCCACTCAAAGAGCAAAAAAATATCTAAACTTCAGGGAAGGTGGTTATAAGAATATTGAAGGAAGTTTAAGTTGACAAAATTCATCGGGACCCTATTAAAGATTGGAGCTTGCAGCTATCTTTGAAAATTTATTACACAGACTGCTGTGAGCAACTAGAGAATATACCGTCATCTATGAGCTAAAAATATCAATTAACCCTTTTAGTGTTTTTGTCGAATATATTCGACATTTAAAAGTACTCTCTTTCTTTGCGATTTTTCGGTTATCCTATGTACTGATATGATGTTGTTGTTTTTGCTGAAAGACAGACGAAACTGGCCGAGGGTTAAAATGACAATTGATATTTTTTCTAAATTATGTCCCTTTATAAAAAAAAATTTTTGGCACTGAAAGGGTTAACAGATAACTCTGCAGAGTCATTCGGAAAACAATTTTCAAATGTTGGATGATAAGGATCGGGATCAGTTGTTGATATTTAGTTATATATGATTAATTATATTTCTAAAATAAATTATAAAATATTACGAAGTATATATTTAAAATAATATTGGAGAAAATACGGATCATGGGCGCATTACAGGCTCAAAATAAAAAATTTTGTAAAAAGTCAGGACAAAGCCTAGACCTTATTTTTCTAGAAAATCGATCGACATATTGACATTGCAATAAATAAATTGAGGTTTGTGTAAAATTGTATCATTAAAAATTATTAATTTATAAATCTTTGTATTACAAAGTCTTAACCGAAACACCGTGTCCTATGTTTTGGGTTACAATAATAATCTTAATTAATATGACATTGATGGAATTTAAATTGAAATAAAATCGATTTATCGATAAAAGCTTGTTGGGAATCTTATATATATATATATATATTAACACTTATTTTTTATTAGCTTTTTATATATTAATATTTTTAAGTTTTTATCACACTTTAAAATATTTTATTTAATTTTTAGTTTATATTATTTCACCACTCACTCTATACAACAATTCATTCATCAAGTAACGATATTTTTTTTTTCATTTTATCTATTTCACCAAAAATAACCTAAAAATTGGAAGAGAAACAAAAATACAAAAACATTTAATTATATTATATAATTTATATACAAATAAAAAAACACCAAAGAAATTTTCATCGTTCAAGGTTTTATGGAGGATTATAATTCTTATAATTTATACAAATTTTCAAACAAAAACCCTCCCCTAAAAATAAAAATAATTTCACAATTCATTGTGACAAAAATAATAAAAATAACAACAACAAAAAAAAACAATCACTTAACACTAAATAAACTACTTGAAAAAAAAAAGAAGAAATCGACACTAGAAACAGTATTTTTTTTAGTAGCCGGAAAAGTATTTTGAAACTGATAAGAGGTAATGCCTTCTTTAGTTTTTCGATGTAATTGTTGTTGTTGCTTTTTTTATTTTTAACAAAAATCAAATTATCAACTTTGAAAGTAACGCAACTACTAAAAAACAGAAAAAAATAACAACAGAAAGCATTAAAATGTAGAACAATTTACGTTCAACTTTGTTGTTGTCGATGATAAGAATAGAAAATAAAAAACAACTACTAATCATAAAAAATTGAAAATAATGGGTGGGAAGTACTACTTCTTTATAAACACATTATTGTTATTATTTAGTTGTGTTTCTATTATCAAAAAAATAAAAAAGGAACTGATATGCTGAACATAGCTCGCAACAAAATTAAATAGGAAGATTAAATAAAAATAAATTATTATAATAAAATTTGTATGAATTATTAAACATGAAAAAAACGAAATATTAATATTAAGGCGAATCATGTTTCTGTATATTATGAAAAAAATATATAATTTTAAATAGAAAGGTAAAATATTAAAATTAAAAATTAAGAAATAACAGTTCTTAGTATTACAAAAAAATAAAATCTGTAGAATTTTTTTCTAAATATTATGCACATTTCTATAAAATAATTAAGTTTTATATACATTCTTCATTTAGAAAAATAACATTTGCGAATATGATTGATTCTATTTAATTTAAAAAATATATATATTCAAATATGGATATATTCAAATATTATGTGGAAGTGTCTCTATAAATTCAAATTAAAATGGAAATCTCATTAAAAATTAAATAGAAAATACAGAAGACATTGGGAGAAACAATCTCAAAAATAATTAGAAATTTAACTCTTAAAATAAGATTAAATCCGAAGATGTATATTAAACTATGAACCGACATATGCAAATAGGATGACAAAAAATACCTCCAAATGTGAAATAATTGTACCATCGACAAAAATATCGAATATGTGACAATAAGTT
The DNA here is from genome assembly GCF_032173495.1 of Musca vetustissima. NCBI lineage: Eukaryota > Metazoa > Arthropoda > Insecta > Diptera > Muscidae > Musca > Musca vetustissima. The sequence goes on along the minus strand of NW_026884745.1, from coordinate 31,097 downwards.
CCAAAAATTATTAATTTATTAGAATGTTATAATAGTGTGATTTCTAGCACAAACAAAGAAGACCTTTAATGGACCTCTGTAAAGGTCCAATAATTTAACACATCCTACATTTTTTTCTACAGTGAAATTAGTCATGTTAGTACAAAATCACCTGCAAAGGAGTCTCACAATAAAATTTAAAATGGGCTGGAATTTTGTAATTACATCCAAATCGAAAGTATAATTTTTTTAGTTTAAAACTACAAATTTTATGACAGGTCAGATTAGAGGTGGGCCAATCGGGAATATGGGTAAATGTTGCAATAAAAATTGAGGCTTCATTTCAAAAGTGGAATGAGTCGAAACGGTCGGAAAGCATTTAATATGTACGAAAATGTTGTAGAGGTTTTTTAATATTAGCTTGGAGAAAAAGAAATCCATTATTTTTATATGAACCATAGGACTGTATTTAACATGCTTTGGAATGTCCGATTTTGGCCAAATCTGCATCGTTTTGTTGTATTATTGGTTGCGATTTTAAAGGCATTTCTCGATAATTTATCCGATCTTATCGTTATTTTCGACGTCCGGCCTACCTGTGCGAGGTGCATCTTTAACATCAAAAATTCCTGAACGGATTCTACGAAACTAAAATTGCACATAATTGGCTGTTACAGTATCGGAATCATAAACACCATTCCCAATTTTAGCCGTTTGGCTTGCATTTTCGCCTTTGTCAAAGAAAAACAGTAAAATTTACCGAATTTTCTCTTTGCTCACTTTCATTAGTAGATCATTAAAATATCTTAAACTAAATATATTGGAAAATCGGAATAGGACATTTTATTTGAAGAAGGAGGCAATTTTAAATCAGCAACTTATCCTGCAATATTTTGCAAATATATGGTGAATTTCCGTGGTGTTCATAAAAAAGTGCTGGTCTGAGAACTTTCCCAATATATAAATTTCATATCTCAAGTTTCATCATCGGGTGGATAAAAATGAAATAAGCATTTTTATCACATCATGGAAACTAAGTATAGAGAATTTAGTTCAAAATTTTAAAAAAAATATTATTATTATTTTTTTTTAAATTCACCAATAGGAGATTATTTTAAAAATATTTCTCTGAGCTGAAGGTCCCACATGCAATAAATTAATTACCACAAAAAAAAATAATAATTCGACTCAAAGGATCAGGAAAGCGGCATATACATTATTTAATTAAATGTTTGTGAATAATGAATTCTTATATTTATATTTTCGATTTCTTATTTTTTATATTTTATTTTTTAATGAAATACTTTCACGTATAAATTCTCACAATAAACTCCACTTGATTTATAATGACAAATATTGAAATATATTATTTTGGTTGTCAGTTTAAAAGTATTATATGAGAACAGCAAAAATGAAAAAAACAAGAACAAGAACGAATTGCATCTGCATAAATATTTCGGTTATTGACTTTATTTTGTGACGATGGGTGGTTAATGCAGATATTTGAGCTATAGAACAGTTTGTTTAAATATTTGTTTAACATAAAAACAAACAAGTTATCAAACTTTTTAAATTTTTTAGATGAATGATTAAAAAGAATTTGTGGGCAAGCATATACAAAATGAAATAATGTTAAAAATCGAACAGTGAAAAAAAAATCAAATAATAAAACTCAATTATTAATAAAACAATTTCATTGATTGATGGTTTTGGGGTGGGTACCGTTTGAGGTACATTAAATTATATACACATAAAAATGAGGGTTTTCTATAATTGATAATGTAAACTACAAAATTAATTTTGCATAACAAATTTGGACCTATAATTTTACATAACTAAACTATAATTTTTTCGCTGAAAACACTTCATATTGAAAAGTTAAAAGTTGACATAAAGGAAGTTCAAAAGAAACGAATACCCAATCATGAGGTGGACATTTAAATCTCTGTAAAATGTGGATCGACAATAATATATTTTTAAGAGGAAAATTTGAAGAATCTAAAATCCCCAAAACAAGGAATAACTGAGGATACCGATATTTGGAGGGCTAAACTTGGTCCAATATTGATAATTTTTGGTAAGGAGATTTTCTACACAATGTGAATCCAAAATATACAATTACAGCCAATTTTGTTAATAACAGTGAGCTGAAAAATCACAGCATTTTTTATAAAAAAAATAGCCAAAAATATGATTTTCAAAAATTTACCCCTACCATGGAGATTATTAGAAAATAAATATTTTTTTTTTCTTTTAAATTTTACCTTTTTTATATGTAATTATTTTTTTAAATGACTGTTCGAAAAATCGGGAGTGGAGCGAAGTGGCTTAAAAGAGGGACTAAACAAATTGACGAAATTTCGATGTTTCGCATAAGGACAAGATTACTAGATTCTTAAAGATCCCTCAAAAATATATGCTGATATTTTCAATAGTTTTTCGAGCTACAGTGGCCACCACAAACTGCTTTAGTAAAAAGTAAACAAGAGTCAGTCGGTGTTGCTGACAGATACATAACCTTAGCCTATGGCTTGCGAGGTCTTCGGAATTACACACAGGTTTTATTATTCGCTTAAACGATTTTTATTAAAAAGGTTTGAGGTTTAATATTGATCAAATCCGTTTTTCAATTCAATTTAATTATATTTACACGTTTATAAAATATTGAGCCTTTCTGGGGGAGGTACCAGAAGGAGAGGGCCAACTGGTCACATCTTCGGATTTGATCTAGGCTTGGTAAAGATAATAGGTTGCGCAAGGTTAAGTTAAAATCGGACATTACATTCGCCTAATATTGAAAATTTTGGGGGAGGTACCAGAAGGAGTAAACCAATGGGTCCCATCTTTGAAATATATTCGCTTGATATGGAAATGTTGATCCTTTGTGGTGTAGGTACCAGAAGAAGTCGGTCAATGGTTCTCATCTTCCGACTTTATGTAGGCTTGATTTTTTAATATTGAAAATGCTGTTGGGGATCTAGGCTTGGTAAAGATAATATGTTGTACAAAGTTTGGATATAATCTGATAGTCCGTCCGCATGATATTATAAAATTATTTGTTTGCACATTTTTTACCATTTTGTGGGTTAGGTACCAGAAAGAGTTGGCCGATATTCCCCATTTTCGAACTGGAACTAAGTTTAAAATAATATTACGATGTGCAAAAGTTTGAATGAAATTGGTTACTCCCTTTCGAGAGTTATCGTGCGTACCAGCCTGCCAGACGGAGGAACATTCGACGCCAAATTTTCTGAAACGGAAGGAGTAGACCGATATTCCACATCCTCGAACTGAAACTAAGTCTGGAAAAAGTATTATGATTTGCAAAGTTTGGATGAAATCGGTTACTCCCTACAAGAGTTATAGTGCCGAACAGCCGGCCAGACGGACGGGCATTCTAAAATCGACTCCAAATTGTGTGAAAGGGATTTGGATCAAAGAAACATGAGGTCTAAAACCAATATTTCGATGAGGCACATTTATCTTCATGAACTTTAGAGTTTAAAGCACAAAATCCATCCCTACATAACTCAAAAACCTGATCTATGGCGAATTTTTCATTCTAGGTTTCATTCCCATTAGGAAATTTCAACCCTCAGACCATAACCACTATTTGGTCGGATAGTATTAACTATAAAATCTATATATAATTATCCACAAATGCAAATTTTCAAATATATATATATATATAATTTTGAAACTTTTTGGGTTGGTTCCCGACCAAAATAAAGTTGCCACTACGCTTCATCGAGAAATATATGCATATTACCTTAAGAATTCATTTTATTTAATTTTTGTGGCTAAAAAGGGGACATTAAGAGAATTAAAATTTTTAAATGTACAAATTCGTAGATAATCTTTTCAATCCTCTGGCACCCTAATATTCAATAATAATCATAATATTATTCTACTCAAATTAAAAAAAAAAAAAAATAATTAAAAAATAATTATAACCTATTTGTATATCCTCAAAACCTTAACGATGAAAATTTCTCCCAGTTTTTTTTTAATTTGAGTTTTTTTATAAAAATAAAAATTTATACATACTTTCCAATATACAACAATTCTCATTTTTGAAGAAAATTCCAGCATAATTCAGCAAACAGCAAAAAACGAACAGAACAGAACAGCGGCTTCAAACATTTAAGTTTAGGGTTGCCATTTCAACGAAATTTAGTTTTGCACATTTTGTTGATAACTTTTTTTTCGTTATACGTTGTTTTTTGCAAAAAGAGACGCGCGCAGACCATATGAGAGATAAAGCTCACACATACAATGACAATGACGACGACAATTGACACAAGACAAAGCCGTTGTTTTTTTTTGCCGTTTTTTATTTTTCAATTTTGGAGGTTTGTCGGTTCGGTGGTGACGCCGTGAAAAAAATTACTTTGTATGCGTGTATGAGAGAGAGAAAGAGAGTCTCCAATAAAAATATGGGGAAAAGGGGATGCGGATTTTTTTTTTTTTTTTTTTGAGTAGCACATTTTAAATAAATTAGTATTTTTTCTGTTCACTAAAGTTAATTATTTTGTTTTGCAGGGAGTTTGTGATTATTTGTTTGTTATCTTTAAATAATTTATTTTTTATTTTTTGTGTGCTTGTTGTTTTTAACGATCACTTCTTCTTTATCGGCATTTTGTTGTTTCTCTTTGGTTTTTTGAGAATTTTTTTTTATAATTATTTTTTTATTTCTCTCTTTCGTTTAAGTTTTGGGTCAATGATTTGATATGTGCGGTTGGTTACGTTTCGAAATTATTTTTAGTTTTTTTTTTAATTTTTTTAAGACATTTTTTGAACTGTCAGTTGGTTTTTAATTTTTTGTTGGCTCTGTGAAATTAGAATGGCGTCTTGATGATAATTTCAGTTTGCTAAGCACTTTTTGGGGGGGAGCTGCTTCTTTTATTTTTCGCAAAACCCAATAATGTACAGAATTTTTGCCGAGGTTGTTGTTTTTGTCTTTTGTTGCTGTGTGTGCGGAAAGGTACATATTAAATTTCAACGCATACATAGACAAAAGGCGGCATTTTTTCCATTGTCAGAACGAAAAAACGGCCGTTGAAGAGGCACTAGGGGGAGCGACGCCAGAAGATCTCCACAGAGGCGGCAGTAACAAGCGCATCAAATTTGTTTGCCAAAGTAAAGATCGAAAAAAACCGCGTTGCCTGGCGAGGAACGGAGCGGAGGTGTACCCCAGTTGGTTGTGAGTGTGTGTCTGTTGGGTATGGATCTGTTGAAGCAATTCCACATAGCGTGAGTTGCTTTAATTGAATTTAGTTATGGGAAAAAATTGTCATAATTTCAATTATTATTTGCATTTTTTTTTACTTTTTTGTTCACAGAGAAGCTAATAAATAATAACTAGGTTTCCGTTAAAAAAAATACTTCTTTTTTTTAATTGAAGAGAAAAATCGATTTTTTTCTCAACACTTTAGGAGCACTGCTTCTTGGGATGCACACGGTAAGGAGTTTAAAATTATCCGTTAATTTTTTGTGTTTTTTTTCGTTTCGAAACAATTGTTACTTTTTTGCTTATTTGGTTCAATTTTTTCCTATGCCTTTCTTTTTTTTAAGTTATCAAAAAGAAAGAAAAAAAAAACAACGAAAAACCGCCGTTAATTTGAAACGATCGTTGTGCACCTTAACGTTACTCTTATAAGACTAAACTCAAGTTAGGAAAATGATAAAGCAACAAAAGGCGGCCGTACAGTACAACCAACAACAAAATGTAAAAAAAATAAAAGACCGAAAGAACGCGGCAGCAGTGGCGGCAACAGAGGCTTCAATCCATGTCTTCAAAAAAGAGAATCATGTCGAAAGGTGTATGTGTGTGCGAGAGAGAGTAAGACTTTTAAAATAAAAGGTTGGCAACCCATGACTGATATTGCTTAACAGAGCTCAGCAGCAGCAGAGGGAGAGAACCCCAACCGCACCATTCCCTCTTACAAAATATAAAACTAACACCACCATCATCATTTTAAATTACGAAAAATCCACCACTGTTTCATTGAATGCAGTTAACATCGACGTCAACAGCAGCAGCGACGACGTCAGCGGCTGCGCAACGTAACAGTCAAGCAGCAGCGTCAACAGAAATCGTGATGAGAACCCCCCAACAATATAATAACAAACTACAACAACAACAAAAACCCCTGCTCCATACTCTCAACACAGCAAAGCAGCGGAGTTCATGCATGCACACACACCACACAAACACACATTACAAAGAGCCAACGAACGTACTTACGTACGTAACGAAGAAACAAACGATCCAATGACCGAGCGGCCGACCGACAGAGCGACCTAGCGCAAAAGAACCATTAAAATCCACACAACGCCAACGGTACAAAACAATCGATCTTTTTCTTCGTTGTCGTCTTCTTCTTATTCAACAAACAACAACAACATCACCATCATCATCGTTGTTATTTTCCCCCATTCCACAGTTACTACTTTTTCTCTGTATATATTGTATTGTTGTTATTGTACTTTATACTTCTTTTCTTTCATTTGTATGTATTTTCTTCCCCCAATTTTTTTTTGTTATGCTTCTCTACCTTCTTGTACTTATGTTTTGTTTTTTTTCCTGATCACTCTGTATTGTTCATTATTACTGTTGTTGTTGTTATTGTAAGTATTTTTTGATTCCAGTTTAAGTACTCTTGAGAGATTACAACAACAACACTACTTAATAATAAATCTTGTAATAATAATTAAACACCACATATAGTGAGGAGAATCGACCAAAAAGAGCGTCAGAGTAAGAGAAAGTAATTAGGTGTAACATAATAATTATCATGAATGATGAGATCGAGTGAGTAATGATGGGGGCTTAGTTAAGTACAGCCAACTCTTTGATTTAATGAGAGGTAGTTTGGCTGTGCTTGCATACTCTTCGTTAATTTAATATGTTTTGAAATCTCTTTTAATTGGGGAAATTGGTATTTTTTTTTTAAATAAAGGAAACAAATCGAAATAAATATTTCATTTCGTATAATTAGGGTTAAATATAGGCATCCCTGGTTTGCCTATATTTAACCCTAATTATATGCATGATAAAATATATCTGCATTGACAAAGGTTCTTCTGTCGTAAATATGTGCCTTCTGTAAGTATTCTGTAGACGAAAGACCTTCTTGAAGTAGGGGACCTTCCAAAGATCTTAGCCGAATTAATAAATTTATACTATGGATAGATGACTTTAATCCTAACCCAGGCTGCTAATTTAAAAAAGTCAGGCCAATGATTATTAAAAATGCCTGATTATAATTATTTAAAAGTTCCTAAAATACGAAAGACAGTTTTACTGAAAAGAAAAATTATGAAGACATTAAAAAATATAAAGATTATGCTAACATTTTCAAAATATTATTTAAATTTTATGAAAATTGAAAAAATAATATTATAAACTACGCTCATATAATTGGTATAAAAGTAATTTAAAAAATCTTTATTTAGAATAAATAATAAATTCTGACATGTCAAAACTACACATGATTTACTATTCGCTTTAAATAAGGTATATGTTTTCATCAGACTTGTAGGCTTGTGAAAAATGTTATGATGTGCAATGTTTCGATGAAATTTTAATACCAATGGATGTTTCATATGAGATTTCGAAATTTTCAAAATTGTTGAACCTTTGTGGTGCAGATAATAAAAGAAGTGACCGATAAGTTCCATCTTTAAATATTTACAGGCGTGTTTCAAATATTACGTTATTCAAAGATATTATAAAATTAAATTTCAGCAAAATGATCACCATTTTGTGGTGGAGGTACCCCAGAAGGAGTGGAAACATATTTCCCATCTTCCAACATAAACTGTTTGAAAAATGTTATTACGATGTACAAAAATGCTAGAGTTATCGTACGCACCAGCCAGACAGACGGACGAACATTAATTAAATTAATTTCAAATTGTCTGAAACGGATTTGGTCCAAAGAAACATACGGCCTAAAACAAATATTTCTATTAGGCACATTTTTGCCGTATCCAATGTACATATCCTTATTACACATAACGATGAGGGTATAAAAATACCTCTATAGAAACAAAAAATTTCAAAATTGAAATAAAATATTTAAAAAAACATTGAGAGGAGTAATACAGGCGGGCGGGCCGACCATATACCCTTAGTATTTGCGGATCTATATTATGGGTATGGGTAATATTTCGCGGTATATGAACTCTCTTGACCAATTAGATATCAATAGCATCATTTGACGCGCTAAATATTGACCTTCATTATCATGACTTTCATTCGAATTAGTTGGTCAGATCGCATTCATCATGGAAAATTTTGTGATTTTCGGCTTGTTTCGCCAAAATTATAGGCGTTGTCATTGACCATAACCTGAACCTCATGCAAAATTGTCTAGCCATCAGCGCTATATTCGCACCCTATAGTAATGTTAATACATACAATATAATATGGGATCGGTAAAGTTTAAGTATAAATCTTGCATCCGGGTACGTACTTAAATATAATGGGTATCAATTTAAAGGTCAACCACTCATTATGGATGCACTGTAAACTTCTCGGGTATATATCCTTCAGGCTTAACTATATATGCCATAGTATGCAAATTCTTAATTTTTTTACACAGACGTTTGGGTACATTTGACCCGCTAAATATGGGCCGATCTATCTCAGAAATCCAAATTAAAATCCCCAAAGTTAAAATATTTTAAACAAATCACAAAAAAAAACTCGTATGGGTCGATTAGTTTAATGACGTTGCCAAATTTATTTGTGGTTGCTGTTTAGTCGTGTTTAGCAATAATGAAATTTGTAGGCTACCAATAATGGTTAAAATTACTACAAAATGGCGAAGATGTTGTTGATGTTGTTTTGGGCCCATGATATGTACGTGTGCCATCTATACATTCGAATAAAAAATGTTTATTCTTTCATTTTCCTCCTCTGTAAATTTGGAAACAATCCAAATTGTTCACAGTTTTTCCTATATTATCCGGACAACTTCAGTCAAAACCACCGATATTGTGGGTTGAGCCATGCCAAGGTTGAAGTCATTGCCATGGGATTTTTGAAAACTTCCCTCCGCAAAAAGAGCTGCACACACTCTTAAGGGAGAAGGAATTGATGTTGACCGTTGTACTTTTCGGAAACCAGGGCTTAATGTTTCAACTAAGTATGCAACGGCATCTTTTGGTAGCCGAAAATACGCCTTAAAGGTAAAATGAGCAGTTGATTGAACATTTCTCCAAACATCACAGTACGAAAAATCCACTCTTAGTGACCTCTTCAAAATCATCTTTTACTAAATCCAAAAATATTTATGAAATGGCCAAGTTTTTTTTATATTGATATTTTTCACCGGGCTGATTTGGTCAATAATTTCATAGAACATATAAAACTATATTATGTTTTTGCAAAATAGTCAGGCTTAATCCCAGTTTGTTGTTTTTATAAAAAAACTATTTATTAGTGGGGAATGTATGGCATTGTCCGCCGAGGGGTAAGGCAGGGAAGACTATAGTTTCCGATCTCGCCACTGATCCTCATCAGTTCCGTTAGTTTTTTGTTGGGATATTCTCCCCAGAAGCTATTAAAAGCTTCTTTACAAAAAACCTTTCAAACCCAAATGTCTCTTGTGACAATTCGAAGTTCTTACGTTACCAGCAATACGACCCCAATGGGAAGTTCGTTTCGTTGGCGCCTGACTTCGTGGTCAACAAGGCATTTACATACAACTACAATACATTTCCCACTGCTACGTGTCGTCACTTTGTGACGAATGCACATAACGTTGTTGTTGGTATTGCTAGTTAAAGCAATAAACCAAACAGTATGACCGTGCCTCGTCTACAACTTCAGTAGTAGTTGGCGGGTTATTTTGTTTTTGCAAAATAGTCAGGCTTAATCCCAGTTTGTTGTTTTTATAAAAAAAACAACTATTTATTAGTGGGGAATGTATGGCATTGTCCGCCGAGGGGTAAGGCAGGGAAGACTATAGTTTCGGATCTCGCCACTGATCCTCATCAGTTCCCTTAGTTTTTTGTTGGGATATTCTCCCCAGAAGCTATTAATAGCTTCTTTACAAAAAACTAAGGGAACTGATGAGGATCAGTGGCGAGATCCGAAACTATAGTCTTCCCTGCCTTACCCCTCGGCGGACAATGCCATACATTCCCCACTAATAAATAGTTGTTTTTTTTATAAAAACAACAAACTGGGATTAAGCCTGACTATTTTGCAAAAACAAAATACAAATGGTATCCCAAATAACCCGCCAACCACTACTAAAACTATATTATTTCATTTTCCACTAAATTTATTAGAAAATCCTAAAAATATCTTTTTTTAAATACAAGATTTTTAAAGACAACTCTAAGATTTTTAATTCAGGATCGGTCTCTGAGGGTTTTTTTCTTCAAATTTGCTTAATTTAAGCTTATAATTTTCTTGATCCTCCAAAAATACATTTTAAGGAAGCCAAGTTAACGGCTGAAATTACAAGAAAAAATATTCAAAAATAATTATTAAAACTTTGTTTTTAAAATCCAAAATATTTTTTTCAAAATTATACCCACGTTGGTTTTAAAAATGTTGTCTAAAAAATCTGTATGGCCTAAAAAATATATATCGTCATATAAAGGTTCTCCTCTTAAAATATTAAAAAAAATGCAGGCCATAGTTCGGTTGATGTTTAAAAAATATTTTTTTTTAATCTTATCATATATATCATTTTTTTTTGGTCATTCAGTCATTTTCTTTTTTAGATTCCAAAATGTCTGCAGGTCTTAAAAAAATATATGGGATTTTCAAAAGATATTAAAAAATTAAAGTTTTATAGAATCATCCTAATTACCTTTATTTTATCCCTCAACTCACTGTACAGTAGTTGCAGGAGACAAAGCGATTATGACAACAAAAACAACATCCAGCACAAATTCAGGAAACTACAAAAGGAAGATGTGATAGCAAAGAAAGACAATAACACAAAAATGAAATTCATCTGCTTTATGGTCGACAGCAAGGAAGAAGTTCGACAAGAAGTGGATGTCGACATTAGAAGAACAAAAAGTGGACAAGAGGTTACCTGCTTTTTATTCTTTGTTTTACTTCATCTTTTACATTTCTACATTTAATGAGAGAACATCAAAACAAAAAAACTGCTGTAGTTGTTGTCCACAGTCGAAAAAAGTGTTCGCCGATGGTGTTCACTGAGAAGGACGTTAACATTGCGCGTCATCGTTAAGTGGAGGCTTAGAAAACGATGATAATGATGTTGGAGATAATGAGTATTGCAAATAATTATGATTGACTATAACCAATGGTGGGCAAAATTTCTCTTAAAAAGTGTTTAAGGGAAAATAAAAACATGAATTATTCTGCGGAATTTATTTAATTTAATATTTTTAAAACATAAATAACATCCCAGGAAGCTCAAATAATAAATTCTTTAAAAAAATTGTGGACAAATTTTCATTAAGTGTAATTTTTGTTTTAACATCAAAAAATGTTAAGAGAACGCATCAACGCTGGTGTGCACGTCTGCCCAACTATGCTATAACTCTCCATTGTTTTAGTTCTCCACAATCTCAGTTAGAATGACTGAAGATGAACTGAAGAGAGTTGTTTTCTTTTGATTTGCTCTTAATAAAAATGTAGCATAATTTAAACAAGCCATGAATGAATTTTTTTAAATAAAAAATTTCTAACAATTTAGAAAGACTATTTTGTTGATTACAAAAATATATTGAAAAAAAATAATTATTCCGATGTAAAAAGTCCATGATTATGTCTCTGATAGTCCCTGAAAAAATGTTTGGTTCATGAAAAAAATATTTAGAAACCAAGCTTTAAGCACTGATGTGCCTTAAGAAATGAATTTAAAAATACAAGCCTTAAGCTCTGATGTTCCTTCATGCCTATGTTTATTGGTCTGCGGGTCTTTATTAAAAAACACAGGTCTGATGACCCTTGAAAAATTATTTAACAAATATTGATCGAACCATCTCACGAAAATCTTTTTGATCGGATGATCTCTGAAATAAGTTATTTAAAAAATCCACCCTAAGTGGCCGGATTATTATTTTCATTTTTTTTTAATCCGTCCTAATTGTTTGGGTGGCCATTGGTTGGATAGTCTTTGAAAATCATTATTTAAAAAGTCCATGCTTATTGATGTGAAGGCCCCTAAAATAAATTATTTAAAAAATCCACGCTTAAAATAAATTATTTAAAAAATCCACGCTTAAAATAAATTATTTAAAAAATCCACGCTTAAAATAAATTATTTAAAAAATCTACGCTTATTGATGTGAAGGCCCTTAAAATAAATTATTTAAAAAATCCTCGCTTATTGATCTGAAGGCACTTAAAATAAATTATTTAAAATATCCACGCTTATTGATCTGAAGGTCCTTGAAATAAATTATTAAAAAAAATCCACGATTATTGCTCCGAAAGTCCTTGAAATAAATTATTTAAAAAATCTACGTTTATTGCTCCGAATGTTCTTGAAAAAGATTATTTAAAAAATCCACGCTTAGTGCTCCGAAGGTCCTTGAAATAAATTATTAAAAAAATCCACGCTTTTTGATCTGAAGGTCCTTGAAATAAAAATATTTAAAAAATCCACGCTTATTGATCTGAAGGTCCTTGAAATAAAAATATTTATAAAATCCACGCTTATTGATCTGAAGGTCCTTAAAATAGATTATTTAAAAAATCCAAGCTTGTAACTCTGAAAGACCTTGAAATATATTTTTTTAATCCACGCTTCTACCACTGAAGGACCTTGAAATAAATTATTTTAAAAATCCAATCGATCTAATGGTACTCGAAAAAATTATGGCTCTGAAGTTTCACGTCATTTCGATTTCCTGTCGAATAGTTATTCCAGCCTCCATTTCCATTCTTCCTCCCAGCGGATATGCATAGATTTCTTGTAATGTATCTGGGTTAAACGGAAGCTGAATATCCTATTACCTTTTACCGAGCGTTGCATCTACGTCAAATTAAAACTATTCCTTTTTTGCATTTCCCATTTTTCCCAATGCAGTTTTTGCATTTCCTATCCGAAACTTCCTTCCTGGTACCAGCATAGTTGCAATAAGACCTCTCTCTGTCCACCCCTTCATTTGTAGATTCCTTGTAACATGGTCGGGGGAAAATGTCATTGACGCGTGCGTTAAACCCGCACTTTTGTGTGCCACATGAATGATGATTGACTGACACATTACAAATGCGAATTCATCATTTCGATTTCTGTTTGCTTCGTTTTAGTTTTTTTTCGGTTTTTTGCTTTTGTTTCGAAATGAGTGGAGTGTGTCGTTGGTTAATGTTTTCGTATGGCGTTTCACAAAAAAACTTCAACCTGGTTTTTCGACAAAATTTAAAAAAGGGCTGACGTTTGTTATATGTGTGAAACCAGCTGAATGGATGGCTGACTGCTTGAATGGTTGGCTTGAGTGAATGGAAAAAATGTGCAATGAATGAAATGCAGGAATTCATTTCCAGGCCCATCATTTTCGCATTTTCGTAGTCATCATCATTGGCAGACTGCTGCCACCAGGCATGCGTACATTTATTTCTGTACTACGCATTCGAAATAATTTTGAAATTTAAATCCACTACCACCATTACACACAAAACACACACACACATCAGTGGCACAACTAAAAACCTAAGGGATATGATCGCAGTTACAACAACGGAATTGACGTCAACCCTGTTTTAAATGTCGGTTGGTTGGTCGATCGGCCGGCAGGAGGATCGACTGGTTGGTTGAATGATTGCATATTTCTTTCGTCTTCCTGATACTTGTAATCGGTCATCAACATTTCTTTAATTTGTTGTTGTTGTTGTTTTTGTTTGCATTTGTTTGTTTCGCAGTTCTCATTGAGAATCATCAGCCACCGAAGTCAATGTTCCATTTTTTGAAAAAAGAAAAATGTAAATATTGACAAATGCCAATAAATTTCAATGGAAATACGGGTGTCATGGAGGAAGGGGTTGGTTCGGCTGTTCCATGAGTGGGGGTATAATAAATCTTTTAAATTGAACATGTAAATTTTATTAACAAAACATATGTCCCGTGTGTATTGAAAGGGCTATTTGGAAATTTATTGCAGTGTTAATTGGTTTGATGAAAAGGGGGTAGTAGAGAACGGAGGTCAGGCGCCATCCTGTCAACGATAGCTAATGGCATACAATAGAAAATTTGTATAAGAAGCTAATTTAGACAAATTTGAAGGACATATAAGACCATCCGACCAGAAGAAAATTTTTTTCAAGGCCTATCCAAGGCGTGGATTTATTAAAGAATAGTTTTTCAAGGCCTATCCAATTCGTAGATTTATTAAAGAATAGTTTTTCAAGGCCTATCCAAGGCGTGGATTTATTAAAGAATAGTTTTTCAAGGTCTATCCAAGGCGTGGATTTATTAAAGAATAGTTTTTCAAGGTCTATCCAAGGCGTGGATTTATTAAAGAATAGTTTTTCAAGGCCTATCCAATTCGTAGATTTATTAAAGAATAGTTTCTCAAGGCCTATCCAAGGCGTGGATTTATTAAAGAATATTTTTTCAAGGCCTATCCAAGGCGTGGATTTATTAAAGAATATTTTTTCAAGGCCTATCCAAGGCGTGGATTTATTAAAGAATATTTTTTCAAGGCCTATCCAAGGCGTGGATTTATTAAAGAATATTTTTTCAAGGCCTATCCAAGGCGTGGATTTATTAAAGAATATTTTTTCAAGGCCTATCCAAGGCGTGGATTTATTAAAGAATATTTTTTCAAGGCCTATCCAAGGCGTGGATTTATTAAAGAATATTTTTTCAAGGCCTATCCAAGGCGTGGATTTATTAAAGAATATTTTTTCAAGGCCTATCCAAGGCGTGGATTTATTAAAGAATATTTTTTCAAGGCCTATCCAAGGCGTGGATTTATTAAAGAATATTTTTTCAAGGCCTATCCAAGGCGTGGATTTATTAAAGAATATTTTTTCAAGGCCTATCCAAGGCGTGGATTTATTAAAGAATATTTTTTCAAGGCCTATCCAAGGCGTGGATTTATTAAAGAATATTTTTTCAAGGCCTATCCAAGGCGTGGATTTATTAAAGAATATTTTTTCAAGGCCTATCCAAGGCGTGGATTTATTAAAGAATATTTTTTCAAGGCCTATCCAAGGCGTGGATTTATTAAAGAATATTTTTTCAAGGCCTATCCAAGGCGTGGATTTATTAAAGAATATTTTTTCAAGGCCTATCCAAGGAGTGGATTTATTAAAGAATATTTTTTCAAGGCCTATCCAAGGCGTGGATTTATTAAAGAATATTTTTTCAAGGCCTATCCAAGGCGTGGATTTATTAAAGAATATTTTTTCAAGGCCTATCCAAGGCGTGGATTTATTAAAGAATATTTTTTCAAGGCCTATCCAAGGCGTGGATTTATTAAAGAATATTTTTTCAAGGCCTATCCAAGGCGTGGATTTATTAAAGAATATTTTTTCAAGGCCTATCCAAGGCGTGGATTTATTAAAGAATATTTTTTCAAGGCCTATCCAAGGCGTGGATTTATTAAAGAATATTTTTTCAAGGCCTATCCAAGGCGTGGATTTATTAAAGAATATTTTTTCAAGGCCTATCCAAGGCGTGGATTTATTAAAGAATATTTTTTCAAGGCCTATCCAAGGCGTGGATTTATTAAAGAATATTTTTTCAAGGCCTATCCAAGGCGTGGATTTATTAAAGAATATTTTTTCAAGGCTTAGAAGAGGCGTGGATGTATTAAAGAATATTTTTTCAAGGCCTATAAGAGGCGTGGATGTATTAAAGAATATTTTTTCAAGGCCTATAAGAGGCGTGGATGTATTAAAGAATATTTTTTCAAGGCCTATAAGAGGCGTGGATGTATTAAAGAATATTTTTTCAAGGCTTAGAAGAGGCGTGGATGTATTAAAGAATATTTTTTCAAGGCTTAGAAGAGGCGTGGATGTATTAAAGAATATCTTTTTGGATGCCTATTATAGATGTGAATTGTTTTCAAGTCCGATATAAATTTTCTTCGCACATTAATGAATAAACCAAATATGCTGCATAAATATTATAAAAAAATATGTGTGTAGCTATGTTCGAACAATTATGATTCATTGATGTTTGTAACGGATTGCTGGTTCGCCTGATATGTATTGATCGCACAAATGGGCGAAGAATAAAAATTATCGTATTGGGTCGATCAACTGCTGTTCCGCACATTTTGATGATGATTGCAAATATGTATGCCAAATGTGTGCAATTTCGATTTGAGGGAAAAATTTGCACTCAAAAGTGTAATTTTGCCACACATTCAAACCGTCACATTACCAGTCCATCATTACGACAGTCATATATTGAGTGCCCTTAATTTATGTGAGTTTTGTTTTATTTTTCTTCAGTTACGATCATTTATTTATTGAAAATCGTGGCAGTTCTTAATTCAGGGAATAATGTTGTGTTGTAATATCTTTATTTTTTATTTGTTATTATTGTCCATTCAGCACAGCGACAGCCACAACTGTCGCTGCTGGAGAAATTTTGTATGGGAGAGGAGGAGAAGAAAATAGTACTTCAGGGAGGGTGAGGAGTGTTGGTTGCAATTGAATTGAACGTTTTATAAATTCATTTAAGTGTCATTATATGCATCTTTGCTTGTCTCCCCCGTAACGAAATAAGTTCCCCTACAACGAAGACCATTAGCCCGCAATAACTTCGTTTGTTTGCTATTTGATCGCTAATATCGCATTGTCGGTCTCGTTGTAAGTCACGATTTTTTGTCTACTGTAATCTAATAAAAATCGTTGCGGATTTTTTCCTTAACTTAGATCACTAACATTGCGACTTAGCGGCACTATGGGGAGGACTGGGTTTTACACGAATAATAGAAACACTACAGAAAATCTTTTTAAAAAATATTTTTCATGAACCATAACAGGGTGGATTTTTAAAAATAGTATTTTCATGTTTTTAAAAAATGAACACCTCTGAAAAAAATATTCTTTAAAAGATCCACGCCTCTGATAGGTCATGAAAAAATATTCTTTAATAAATCCACGCCTCTTCTAAGCCTTGGATAGGCCTTGAAAAACTATTCTTTAATAAATCCACGCCTTGGATAGGCCTTGAAAAACTATTCTTTAATAAATCCACGCCTTGGATAGGCCTTGAAAAACTATTCTTTAATAAATCCACGCCTTGGATAGGCCTTGAAAAACTATTCTTTAATAAATCCACGCCTTGGATAGGCCTTGAAAAACTATTCTTTAATAAATCCACGCCTTGGATAGGCCTTGAAAAACTATTCTTTAATAAATCCACGCCTTGGATAGGCCTTGAAAAACTATTCTTTAATAAATCCACGCCTTGGATAGGCCTTGAAAAACTATTCTTTAATAAATCCACGCCTTGGATAGGCCTTGAAAAAATATTCTTTAAAGGATCCACGCCTTGGATAGGCCTTGAAAAAATATTCTTTAAAGGATCCACGCCTCTGATAGGCCTTGAAAAAATATTCTTTAATAAATCCACGCCTTGGATAGGCCTTGAAAACTTATTCTTTAAAGGATCCACGCCTCTGATAGGCCTTGAAAAAATATTATTTAATAAATCCACGCCTTGGATAGGCCTTGAAAAACTATTCTTTAATAAATCCACGCCTTGGATAGGCCTTGAAAAACTATTCTTTAATAAATCCACGCCTTGGATAGGCCTTGAAAAACTATTCTTTAATAAATCCACGCCTTGGATAGGCCTTGAAAAAATATTCTTTAAAGGATCCACGCCTTGGATAGGCCTTGAAAAAATATTCTTTAAAGGATCCACGCCTCTGATAGGCCTTGAAAAAATATTCTTTAATAAATCCACGCCTTGGATAGGCCTTGAAAACTTATTCTTTAAAGGATCCACGCCTCTGATAGGCCTTGAAAAAATATTATTTAAAAATCCACGCCTCATTTGGGCCTTGAAAAAATATTATTTAAAAATCCACGCCTCATTTGGGCCTTGAAAAAATATTATTTAAAAATCCACGCCTCATTTGGGCCTTGAAAAAATATTATTTAAAAATCCACGCCTTTTATTGACCCCTTGAAAAAATATTTTTAAAAAATCCACGCCTTTTATTGATCCCTTGAAAAAATATTTTTAAAAAATCCACGCCTTTTATTGACCCCTTGAAAAAATATTTTTAAAAAATCCACGCCTTTTATTGACCCCTTGAAAAAATATTTTTAAAAAATCCACGCCTTTTATTGACCCCTTGAAAAAATATTTTTAAAAAATCCACGCCTTTTATTGACCCCTTGAAAAAATATTTTTAAAAAATCCACGCTTTTTATTGACCCTTGGTGACCTTGGAAAAAATATTTTTAAAAAATCCACGCCTTTTATTGACCCTTGTTGACCTTGGAAAAAATATTTTTAAAAAATCCACTCTGTTGGTGTCCCCTGAAAAAATATAATTTTTTATGATCTATGAAATAGGTCCACTGTGCTATTGACTTTTAACCACATTGATTGCCCCTCCCGCCCTCGAGTTAGGAAACTTATTATCATTGTGTGTTGTAAATGGGTGGGGGTGGTTGGCCAAAGAGGTGATACTTAAAGATACAGAGATCAGCACAAAACAAATACGAAGGCTTGTCAAAGTATATTATATTGTTACGAGGAGAGTATTTTCCTTTCAAATATCTTATTTCTGTACATGGCCCTTGTTGTTGTTGTTGCTATTGTTTTACTCCGTTTGAACTCTTTATTTTTGTTCGTATATTATCTTCATCGTCATCATCTAGATTATCTAAAAATCACAGTTAAAAATAAAAAAATATATATAATACCACCATCATCATCATTCCTTATAACAAACGAGCCCACTAAGAGATCTTTAGTGGCATGAGTAGTTTTAGGTGGGTAGGTTGGCTAGCTGGGCTGCTTAACTAGTCGTATGACTGTATTGCGGGTTAATGATACATATCACTGGCATCGCATCACATCGCTTGCCATCGCTTTTTGGTATATCTCGGAGTTTTTTGTTTAGTTTTCAAAAATATTTTCAAATGTAGCCTCATTATCTTGATGTGGCAGCAAGGGGGTGGTCGGTTTGATCTTCTAATGGATTCGTTTAAAAGAAATAAACTGAAATTATTTTAAAGATATAATCATAGATAGACAGACAGACAGCCACACAATGTGACACAGCGCGACACGAGAGTGTTGCATTTTAAAGAAATTATTGTTATGGCTGAGGCATGACTTCATTTTTTGGTGTTTTTTTTAGGAAGTACGGGTGTGAGGCTGAAGGTTAGCAATATGGAGTTCACAAAAGGTTACTTTGTCAGTTTTTCTTTGGTTGTTCAGGTGAGTTACAAACACTGCTCCGATTTTTTTAATAAAGAATAAAAACAATCTAGTTCGCAATGGGTAAATTATGGTGGCTTATGCAGGTCCATTGTATGTGGTATGCCTTTATTATTACATTTCAGTATAAATGTTGAAAATAAAATTAAAATAAGTATGGTAATATGGCCTCTTACCTCAACTATCAGAAGAATTTGAAGATCTTACCTGTAAAGAAAATAAAAAAATAATTAGTTTAGTTACTTGGAACAATAAATTAACTTAAATAAAATCAAGGCTTGAAAAAATATTCTTTAAAAAATCCAGGGCTCTTCTAAGCCTTGAAAAAATATTCTTTAGAAAATCTACGCCTCCACTATACCTTGAAAAAATATTCTAAAAAATCCAAGCCTCTCCTAAGCCTTGAAAAAATATACGCCTATACTAAGCCTTGAAAAAATATTCTTTAGAAAATCTACGCCTCCACTATGCCTTGACAAATATTCTAAAAAAATCCAAGCCTCTCCTAAGCCTTGAAAAAATATACACCTATACTAAGCCTTGAAAAAATATACGCCTATACTAAGCCTTGAAAAAATCTACGCCTCTACTAAACCTTGAAAAAATCTACGCCTATATATTTACTTAGCTGGCTTGTGATAGAACTTTCGTTCCATAAGCCGAGCTTAAAAAAGATGTCCAGGTGCGTCGGTCTTTTGCGCAGTTTTTCCACTTTGAAAGATCATATTCGGCAATGTTGTCTTCCACTTAGTCTTTCCATCTTATTCGTAGCCTTCCCCTTCTGTGTGAACCATCAGATGGTTCGCCTTCTGGGCTCGGGCATCTTCATCCATTCTCACAACATGACCTAGCCAACGTAGTCGCTGCAGCTTAATACGTCTAACAATGTCCGAGAATAGCTGGTACAACTCAGGGTTCATTCGACGGCGATATTCCCCGCAACGCAGATCGGCTCATAGATCTTTCGGAGAATTTTTCTCCCTAACATTCCAAGAGCTGCCTCATCTGCTTGCGCAAGTACCCATGCCTCAGATCCATATAACAGCATGTGTAGTATTAGCTTCGTGTAGTGCGTGAGTTTGGTCTGGCAGGAAGTGGCCTTACTTTTGGCGGTACCAAGGTATATAAAATCTTTAATTACCTCGAAGCTGTAGTTCTCAAGTTCCACAGTTGGTCCGAGTCTTCTCGCCGTTTACTGCCAGACCCACTTTGGCAGACTCCTTCTCGATTTGTTCGAAGATGGCTGTTACCGCTCTCAGTGTTCGACCCATCATGTCGATGTCATCGACGTAGGTGAGTAACATGTGTTGTTTGGTGTACAGGGGGCCATTTCTGTTCACCTTTGCCTTTTCCAGCAGGATGTTAAAAAGGTCACACGACAAACTGTTACATTGTCTGAATCCTCGTTCGGTATTAAAGGGTTCCGAGAGGTCCTTTCCGACTTTAACAGCTGATCTTGAGCCAGTTAAAGTTAACCTGCACAGACGAATTAATTTTGCAGGAATGCCAAATGCAGACATGGCTTTAAAAACCTCTGAACGGATAGGGCTGTCGAACGCGGCTTTATAGTCGACGAATAGGTGGAATATGTCGAAGTGTTTTTTGTGCGTTTTTTTTTCAGGATTTGGCGCAGAGTTAAAATCTGGTCAATTGTGGATTTGCCAGGTCCTAAGCCGCATTGGTATGGTCCAATAATGTCATTGACCATTGGCTTCAGTCGATCACACAGTACGCTGGATAACACTTTATATGTGATGGGAAGGAGACTTATTCCTCTATAGTTGGCACATATCGTCTTGTCTCATTTTTTGTGCACGGGACACAGGTTCCAATCATTGGACATGCATTCCTCTAGCCAAATTGTACTAATCAGCTGGTGCATGCTCTTTACCAGCATCTGACACCAGTCTTGAATAGTTCGGCTTGTAACCCATCGGCACCTGCTGCTTTATTATTCAGCCGATTAATTGCTTTTATGTCCTCATCTTGGCTATATGGTATACACTCTATACCGTCATCTATTATTGATTCTGGGGCATCCTCTTCCACGCTACTATTTGATACCAGAAGTTATTCAAAATGCTCCTTCCAGATCCTCAGCACGCTGTCTGCATCTCTCACCAGGTTTCCCTTTCATCTCTACATGAGGATGTGCCTGCACCAAAGCCTTCGGTTTGGTGTTTTACTCGTTGGTGGAATTGTGGGACTTCATTCTGGCTCCTGTACATCTCTTGTCCACGCTCACTTTTTTGTTAGTTCTTTTTTCTGGAAACACGTTTCTCTTCTCTTCTTTTCTTCCGACAGTTCTCCATCGCATTATGTGTTGATACTGTCCGCGGGGTTGCACTATACGCTGCGTTATTCATATCACTAGCATTACGACACTCCTGATCGTACCACGGATTTCTTGATGGTGGTCTTTGGTACTCAAGTGTTGCTTTTGCTGCAGTTTGTAGGGAGTGGGCAATTCTCTGCCACTGTGCTTTTATATTATTATCGGGACAAGGGGTGCTTTCGTCAAGCAGTTGGGTAAGTTGAGCGGAGTAGGCTTCTGCTATCGGTTGTGTTTGCAGCTTTTCGACGTCAAATCTCCGTGTTACATTAGATCGCACTTTTGCTGCTACATTAAGATGGGTGCGTACCTTTGGCTGCCATAAGGTAATGGTCCGAATCGATATTCGGTCCTCGGATCGATCGGACGTCTAAAACACTGGATGAATGCCTTTCGTCTATCACAACATGATCGATTTGATTTCTCGTTGTTCGATCGGGAGAAATCCAAGTGGCCTTGTGTATATCGAGATGCTTGAATCTGGTGCTAAGTCTTGAAAAAATTTTCTTAAAAAAATCCCCGCCTGTAGTAAGCCTTGAAAAAATATACTTTAAAAAATCTACGCTTGTTGGAAAAAAGCCTTTGACAAAAAAATCCTCCCTTTTTTTTAATCCCCACAAAAATATTAAAAAATATATATACCCGCCAGTTACGGTTCACGGTACATCCTGAACAATTTTTAATGAGAACATTTTCTAAAATCAATTAATAATTTTAAATTAAATGTTCGACACAATACCCTTCAATTTTTACCAAATTTGGATTTTAGTTACACTGAAATATCGTGCCTAGTTAATCTCTCATATTTCGAAGACAAGTCCAAGAAATTGTTGTTAGATTTACTTTTAAAGGCTCCTACTCTCTGCCCTCTCTCTCTCGATCGACTACATTTAATTGCTAACAATTTAGTTAACAATGAATTAAAACGATGAAACCCGGCAGCACGATTTAGCATTTTCTTTGAACTCTAAATTGTTAACACGTATTAGCCAGCCAGTAAGCGATGGCATGGCGGAACAATAACAACAACAACAGCAGCAACATCAACAAAAATGTTGACAACACGAATTAACTTGGCTTTTAGTTGGCGGTCGGCTGATGGTGGTAGGACTCATTTTATTGGAGGGGGGCAACAATATTATCATCCGCTACAGAAACGACAATAAAACGTTTTCATGTTTTTCTTTTTGCTGCTTCATCATTTAGTTAAGATACCTTTTCTACAACACTTTGTCAGCTAGCAACTAACAACAACAGCAACAACAAACACCATCAGCAACAACAACATTTCAACTTCATAGGATGGCAAAGTTCATTTGAGTTCAATCACATTCATTCTGGGTTGATCCCTGTGAGAGATGGGATGATGATGATGCCAGCACAATGGTTGTTTTTTTTCGGCCGTTATAACAACAACAAGGCAACATGGCCAAAACGACAACAATGGATTTTTTCGGAAGAAAACTACAAATTCACGAATTAGAAATTTATTTGTAGGACGAAAGAGATGAAGGGGTTGTGACGTTGTAACAAAAAATACACAAAGGACCCTTATGCTTCTTATCACATAGAAGGAGGTGGTGTACTGTTTTTTTGGAGGAGCGGCTGGCACGTATTTAGAAAATACAACACTAAAACAGCCTCACCTTAATGACATCAATGATACCGGGCGAATGGTGCTCACTCCTCCTCAGTTCGAACATTTAGTGGCAACAGTAATAATAGCAACAACATCACTTGCATCAGGAATTGAATGAGAGTAATTGTTAGCCGGATTATTTACACGTGTAAACTGCATGCAAAATGACAAGAATCTCATGTTAGAAGAAACATGAAGAAACGACTAATATGAAGTTAAATTGAAGAAACACAAAACATAAGTGGCGGGATGAAGGGAATGTGTATTCATACGGCCGATTGTTATAGATGGCCAATTTTTGAGATCGCAGAAGATTTATAGGATGTTTTTATGTGTAGCAGACCGGTAGAAAGCCTGCTATGTATAAATGTCCAATATGAGATTTTCTGTGTATAGAGCACATATGATGGTTCTTCTATGTATATAGGAACTTTATGTATAGGGGGAGGTCTTCTGCGTATAAAATATATAAAGGAGGTCTACTATGAATAGAAAACCTAAAGTAGATCTTGTCTATATAGAATGTCTAGAAGAGATATTTTCTTTGTAGAAGTTTTTTAAAAACTCCACGGAGACCATTAAAAAATTGGCGACCCTTGAAAAATTCTATCCACTGTGCTATAGATTATTAACCACATTGTTTGCCCCTCCCCCCTCGTGTTGGAAACGTATTATCATTGTGTGTTGGTTGGCGAAGAGGTGATACTTAAAAATACAGAGACCAGCACAATTGAAATACGAAGGCTTGTCAACGTATATTATTGGTCTGTTCCAGTACTTTTTAATTATAAATCTAGTAAAAGGGAAACATTTCAAAATTGCTCTCAGAGTACAAAACAATTTGAAAAGTTCGGGAACGCAAATCTAGTAAATATGACAAAATTAGAAGGCAATACTTCAAAATCAACATAACAGCCAATCAGAAGTAGGCATTCCTGTTTACCATTTTTACTCGACCAAATTTCTCGAGTAAAAAGTTTACAAAGAGAACGCCATTTTGTTTTGTGCTCTCTTAAATTTGAGTCAGAGAGGTATTCTATGTATAGAAGACCTATAGTTGGCCTTGTTTGTATAATAGGGGGTGTACTATGTATAGAAATCCTGGAAGAAGTATTCTGTGTGTGGAAGACCTAAAATAGGTATGCTATGTATAGAAGTCATATAAGGGGCCTACTATGTATAAAACGTCTATAGAAAATATTCCATTAAGGGACCCCCCCCCCCCATTCCGATTTTAATTTTTCAAGATTTTCAATGGGCTGGTAAATGAATACAAATGCTTGTTATGGTTTGTAACTTTGCACATTTATAATTGAAGATTTAAAAGAGAAGAAAAATAATTTACAAAAAAATTTTGTTATTGTTTTGTTGTTGTTTTTTTGTAATTAAAGAAAAGTCCTTATTTTTGATGGCGGGCTTGATAACTCCTCACTGGAACATCGGAATCCGAAAATTCCAACGGTATTAAAAAGAGTACATGTCTGGCCTTCGTATGAACTAGGATTATTGACTTCGCTCTAAAATTAACAAAATTATGGACCTTTGAAAAAATATTTTTGGAAAATCGCCGATTTTTTACCAATAACCAAGTTAAAAAATAAGGAAGATCTTCACCGATTGGCTTTATCCTAGTTCATACGAGAGCTATACACTCCCAGAGAAACGTTGCAAAATTTGGAACCGATTGGATTATTAGTTTTTGAGTTATCGTGCCCGCCATTCGCAAAAAAATGTTTAGAGAAAAACGCGTTTAAAGTTTGAGAAGCCCCTCAGCCTTCACTTGATGCTGACACAATAAATCGGCTATATCTTCAAGAGTTCTTGAGATTTTCACTTGAAATTTTGTAGAGACATTCTTTAATCAGTGTAGATTCGAATTATATCAACAAAAATTTTGACCCCGAGAATGGGAGGGGTCACCTTAATAGAGGAACTATACCACCTTTAGCTGGTATGCTATGGGAGGCGAAATTTATCTTATATTAATAAAAGTTTTACTATGTATAGAATATTTGTATATTCAGGCCTTCTAGGTATAGGAGAAAGTATTATTGCTATGAAAGATCTATCTATAGAAGTTTTCGGCCTACAAAGAATGTCTGAATTTTTGGAACCATCACATATTCACATGTATCTTCATCTCTGCTATAATCTGTGTATAGCATCCGACTACCTTATTATATCACTGTCCCGTCGGAAAGTTTTTTCTCTCTGCATCCCGCACAGTTTGTCAAACGCTTAATAAAGGCAACAAAAAATTTTAAAACCAGTGAGCGGGGCCAACCATACGATACCCTACACAACTACCACGGAACTCGGACGTTTATTTCGATTCACTTCACCGTGGGTTATGTTGTGATGTTTGCCTTTTTTTCGACAAGAAATCACACAAAAAATTAAGTTTTCACTTCATCCCAAAATTTTAATCTGATCATCATCGAAAATTATAGGCGTTGTCCTTGATCATAATTGGAACTTCGTGGAAAATTTTAAAGGAATCACCGCTATATTTCCGCCCTCTAATGTGGTAATGGTTTACTAAATAATATCTGAATATGTAAGCACCTGTAAATATTTGAGTGTAACTCCCACATCCGAGTACATACGACAATGTAATTGGTGTAATTTTGAAGGTTAACCATTCCTCTTGGATACACTATCAACTTCGTGGGTCTATATGCTTCACGAGTAAATATATACGCCATAGAATACAAAATTTGTCATTTTTCACACAAAAATGTCAGGGTCTATTTGACCCGCTAAATAATGACCGATCTTTATCAAAGCAGGCATGCATATTCTCTGGCCCAATCCTCTTCTCCATGTAAAATTTCGCGATGTTCGGGTCATATTTGTGGCCTTTAGAGCGACCAGAAAAACCGACAAAAATTAAATATTTGGTCCATATCATCCTCTAAATATTAACCGATCTTTACCAAAAACAATAGGGGTCTTCATTGGCCAAAACCCTTCCTACATGCAAAATTTCGTGAAGATTGGTCCATAACTGTGGTCTGTATCGTGTTTACAAATTATAATGGACAGACGGACGGACGGACACACATGTCTAGATCGACTCAACTAGTCGAGATAAGACGATCGGTATACTTAATGGTGGGTCTAGGACCAATATTTCGCAGCATCACAAACTCTTGAGGCTGCACAAAGCTATAATACCCTGACAACATAGTTGTGTAGGGTATAAAAATACGATTGCGTTGTTTCATAGATCTTCGCAGGTAAGAAATCATAGATCCATGCTATGAAACTAATCTACCGTGTGGGTTTTCAAAAAACACTCAAATCCAACAAAAGTCGTTAGTGGTACTGGTAACATTCAGACGTCATCTAGACTTGGTTAATATAATAGGTTCAAATCGGACATTCCATTCGTCTGATATTGGACTTATAAATATTGATCCTTTGTAGAGGAGGTACCACAAGGAGTAGACCAATGGGTAAAGATAATAGGTTGTGCAAAGTTAGGTTTAAATCGGATAGTAAGTTCTATTGATATTATAAATTTACTTTTTTGCAAAATTTAGACATTTTTGTGGGGGAGATACCAGAAAGAATGGACCGATATCCCCATTTTCGAACAAGACCAAAGTTTGAAAGAAATATTAAGATGTGCAATGTTTGGATGAAATCTGTTATACCCTTCAAGAAATACCGTGCGCACCAGCCGGCCCGACAGATAGACGGACACCCGGACGAAGAACATTTGTAAATCGACTATAAATAGTCTGAAACGGATTTGGTGTGAAGAAACTGGGTTCTAAAACAATATTTCAATAAGGCTCATTTGTTACCGTATCACAGTGGATATACCCTCATTAGCCATAAGGCTGAGGGGTTTCTTTAAGTATAGAAGACCTCTTAGGAGGTATTCTGTGGATAGAAGACCTATAAGAGATATTCTGTGTATAGGTGGTATAGGCGTAGGCACATGACTTTCTATAGATCTTCTACCTCGGCTAGAGAACTTCTATTTTCCAGATTATAGAATACTTATAGATTGTTTTATGTAGTGGACCTTTAGATGGCCTTATGTCTGTAGTAGACCTTTAGAAAACATCCTGTCAACAAAAAAAAAAAATCTTCTAGAATGTGTTCGGCCTATACAAGACCAATAAGAGGTCTATTGTTGAACAAAAATATTTACAAAAATGCTACTTAATTCGTAGTACAGTAGCTGAATCATCCTGTTATTTCCCAAGCAACACCAACTCTTCCTGGTGGTTCCTCTTCACCCAGAATTGATCGTTTATGACGGTCTGTCAGACATTGCTGGTTAAAAAACCTAGCGATTTTCATTGGATTTTTCACCTCAGCACCTTTAAACGACTAGGGTTCAAGTGTCATTTTACCGCAGCTCAAAGAGGATTTTCGGAGATTGGAGCCCTGTGTGGGTATTTGCCTTGAAAATTGTTAGACGATATTCCAGTCACAAAACAGAATTACAAATTTATACACTCGACACCATATAGTTGTCAATTCAAAGAAATTTCAATAAATACCGATCTTCTAGTTGTTAGCTTTTCTTTACTAAATTTCCAAATGACAGCACAATTCCAGGGAATACAGTCAGATTTTCGAAACAAAAAACCGAAACACTAATGTCTATGTCAAAAACACAAAACATCCCAAAAAAACAAGCAACTTTGTTCTAATAATACATGTTACAACGATAGTTACAACAACAAAAGCGACTACAACAACATCATCGCTGTATTTATCATGGCTTAGAAATAAATCTCAAAAAAAAAAAAAAACTAGGAAAAAGGTTCATGAACCGTTTGTTCAAGATCTCTGTCGTTTTATACTGGAAAAGAAAAACAGGAAAAATAGAAGGAGAACAACAGAACTGAACTGAAAAAACCGAACTCTGGATGCCATGGCAGAATAACGATGATGATCGCCCACTTCCTTGTTGTTTGAATTTTGAAGCCGCCGTTGTTGTTTTTTCTGCTTTGAAATAGCTAAGCAAAGCCAAAAGGCTTGGACACCACTTACACCCTCAACTGCCAAGCGAATATACAGTGGATTAAAAACGAGATTAAAGTTATTTTAACTTTTCACCTTTTCGAGTATTATATGTGACTGAATGATATTATGATTTTGGATCTGAAGTTTGCTTCGTCTGAAGAACAGCTGAAGGTTCTAAGAGTCTACATAGAGTCCAAAGGGCCATTGATTTTAGTCTGGTAGTACAAAATGAAAAAAATCGGTGTTGCAAACATAAATTTACTGTGAAAAAATTTCATTTCGTGGGGGGGAGGGGGATCCGGTCCCCCCGGGCCGCCCCCCTGCGTACGTCCCTGCTACACAACTATGTTGTCAGGGTATTATAGCTTTGTGCAGCCCAAGAGTTTGTAACGCCGCGAAATATTGGTCCTAGACCCACCTTTAAGTATACCGATCGTCATATCTCGACTATCTGAGTCGATCTAGACATGTGTGTCCGTCCGTCTGTTCATTATATTTTGTAAACACGATACAGACCACAGTTATGGACCAATCTTCACGAAATTTTGCATGTAGGATGCGTTCTGCCCAATGAAGACCCCTATTGTTTTTACATAGAGAAGGGGATCGGGCCAAAGAATAAGCATGCCTGTTTTGATAAGGATCGGTCAATATTTAACGGGTCAAATGGACCCTGAATTTTGTGTGAAAAATTACAAAATTTATATTCTATAGCGTATAGATTCACACCTGAAGAACATAGACCCGAATCAGATGTTATTTAGTAACCCTTTACCACACTAGCGGGCGGAAATATAGCGCTGATCGCTTTAAAATGTTCCATGAAGTTCCACTTATGATCAAGGATAACGCCTATAATTTTCGGTGACGATCAGATAATTATATTGTGATGAAGTGGACCGAAAACTTAATTTTTTGTGTTTTTTTTTTCGAGTCGATCTATAGGCTCCAATGGGAATAAGAAGATCACAACACAAGGGATTAGAATCTGGACAAGTAATTAGAAGGGCTGTACTGAACATTACTAATAATTGTCGGTCTCTAATTAGTCCTGATGGTTCAAATATCGCGAAATATTGCCCAAGCTCAAAATATAAATCCACAGAAGGTTAGTTTTTCTTGGAAGTTGTGTAGGGTATCATATGGTCGGCCCCGTCCGAATATTCTGCTGCGCTCATTGGTTATAAATGAAATGCATACAGAAGCTGATGAGAGTCTATATAGAGAATCAGATGGGGTGTTTTATAAAAAACCGTTGTGTAAAATACCTCTTTGACTGTAAATGAAGCCGGGCACACTTTGGGTGCCAATAAAACAGGCCTCTCGTTGAGCGTTAATGTAGCATGCCCCACGTTGGGCGTCAATGGAACGTTGGCTATGTTGAACTGCAAAACGGCCTTGCTTCGTAATTTGTAGCAATTCATAAATAAAGAAACGAGGATTTGATTATTTTTTAAATACCGACTTTATTACTACTCTGCGCAACCTTATCCGATGGATACAATGTATCGTGTTTGAATGTAGATTGCGGAATGAGTTGCTTTATTCTTACTCCGAGCAATCTTTTCAGATGGATACCATGTATCGTGTTTGAATGGAGATTGCTTAATGAGCGACTTCTTGTATTTCCTTCGCTCTTTTATATCCTTTTCTGGGTGACAACATTTGTTTATCGTTATCAATAATATTCTTAAAGATCGATAAGGGTTGCATTAGTAAGCTTAAATCTAATAGGATAACTTATGTAAGTAAGGTTTACATCTATTTGTTTACATCTATTTCAGTTGTCTTTATGAAGGATATGGTGAAGTTTTTTAAAGGAGCTGAGGGCAGTTTGCACTGAGAATTAGTTGCACTTCTTTATGGAAAATCTGATGGAAGTTTTCATATAGAAGCTAGTGTGAGGGTTTGTAAAATAACTACTAGGAGAATTATAGATGAGCTGAAAGGTGTATTTCTATACAAGTTGTTGGAGGGCTTTATAGAGGATATTTTGAGTCTTTTAAAGAAGCTGGGTGGTGTCTCCTTACAGAGGAAATTATGGGAGCACTTACAGATGAGCTGTTTGGAGTCTTGATGGCGGATGAATTGAGAGTTTTTGAACAGGAGGTGATGAGGAAATTTTTAAACTTTTCTTTTTAGAGGACCTAGGATCTAAATGAGCTGCTATGTGGTTGGAGTTTTTGTAAAGAAGCTGTTGGGTGCCCCTGATTGGAATATTAACTGAAGATCAAGTGATAGTTTTTTTAAGCCTGAGGTGATGGGATTCTTTGAGAAGATGGCGAAGTATTTATGTTACAAAAGGCTAGTGGGGTATTTTAAAGACAAAAAACACCTGATGAGTTGTTCTATATATCAGCCATAGTATTTGGAGCTGATTCGGATCTGAAACTGATGGCAATTTTTGTAAAGGATCTAGTGTAAATATCGTGGAATGAAAATTATTTACAAAAGTGGTATTCATAAAATAATATTTAAAAAAGAACCCAATCAGCTTCTCTACAAAATACTGTTATACGCAGACCTCTTTATAAATACATTCCATTCCAAGAGATGCCCCTTTAAGGACCCCACCAACGTCAAAATAGCTCGTATAGAAAGATTTACACTAGCTCCTATATAGCTCTAAGAGAGAAACTGATAGTGTTCTCTCTTGGAAGTCTTTTAAAGTAAAGCAGTTTACGGAGTTCTTTATGAAGTGGTTAATGGGAGGGTATTTACAGAGAATAGAGCTTAGGGGATATTTATAGAGGTGCTAATCTTTATAAAAGAGCTGGTGGATTATAGAGGATAT
>NW_026884744.1:0-57666 GCF_032173495.1 Musca vetustissima | reverse complement strand
ACATGCAAAATTTTGTGAGGATTGGTACATAACTGTGGCCTGTATCGTGTTTATAAATTATAATGGACAGACGGACGGACATGTCTAGATCGACTCAGCTAGTCGAGATATGACGATCCTTATACTTAAAGGTGGTTCTAGGACCAATATTTATGTAGTTGTGTAGGGTATAGAAACACTCAAAATCGAGTTTCAAAATGTCAGCATCATTTAAAGGTAGATGCAGTTAAAATTTTGAAATATGATACATAAGGGGCGTAGTCCCCATTTTGTTGGCTTCTAGTTTTACTTCGACACGAAGACCGTGAAATGAGTGGCTTAATCAAAAATCGATAGAGAACATAAAAAAACTGGTTCGCCTCAACCTGTTTTTATACATTTTTTTACACTAAAGAAGACAGAGCTTTCACCAAAATAAAATTTGGAGGTCAATATCATGAAGAGTTTGCAACGACAGATCAATTAACCCAAAACTATTCACTTTTTTCATATACTTAAGTATTTCCCGAGAAACGAAACGGAGGTTCACCCCTTTCCGTTTCAGCTATGTTAAAAAATTGGCAATATTGCCCATATATATTATTTTTTTATTTATTTTTTTTTTTTTTGTAATATTTTTTTATTGAAAAATATTTCTGAGGTCCTTCCACACACCTTTTTGTTATACCCCACGTAGAATCCGCCATTAGACATGTTTCAGCATAAATATGAAAACTATCTAAGCGAAAACATGGTCATAACAATTTGCCATGCCGTAACATCGACATATGAGAAAAATTGTTTTTTTATTTTTGTTGTTCTTATCTTTTACTCCCTGACCCAGTGGTTGCGGGTGCTGTTATGTTGTTGAGATGGAGTACAACAATAACGAACCAACTACAAGGGCTGCTCGAAAAAATTGGAACATCTTGAGCTGGAAATCTTCTCTAGTGGAATCCAAAATCGCAATAGGGGAGATTCCAGTAAGACAGAGTGAAATTGCTTTAGGGATGGGATTATGACATGGGTGGCGTATGATTGTTATATTTTTATTTAAATGTATAATGAAATTAATCATACGCCCCCAAATAAATTTAAAAAATATTTTAAATTTTCCCAGCCTAATGAACTGCATTGACTTTCAATTCACATTGTCCTTCACATTGGCGGCGCGATTGAATAATTTATTCACACTCATGCACACATCATCAGCGGCAGCAGCAGCATCACTCCTTTGGGCCTCCAAAAAAAAAAAAAAAAAAAAAAGAAAATCCGACATCATTCACAACACACTCAATTATTCTTTTGGAATAGTTAAGATTTGTTACGGTATGTGAGTGTGTTTGTGTGTGTGTGTCTGTGCGTCCGCGGGTGTCGCCAGCATTGGGATTCACACCAATGAATGGTGTTCAAATGATTTTTCACATCTGAAATGAAAAAAAAAACTATATATTTTTTATGCCACACCAACCAACCAACCAACTATTTTTGTTGTTGTATTTTTTTTATTATTCCAACAACAAATGTATGAACTCATGTGGCCGGTATGTATTTTTTAACTTATAAATTATTTTTTATTGACCATAAATTCGTTTGTTGTGTTTTTTTTATAAGGCAGCAGCACAAAAAATATACATACGCAAATAAATAAAATAAAACATAAGAATTTTACACACCATCAATTTATTTAATTCTCTAGTGTGTGTGTGTGTATGCAGTGCATAGCACTGCAAGTGCGTATGTGTGAGATTCACTTTTGTCATGCTTAGAGAACATAAATATAAAATAATAACAACAATATGGAAATATAATAGATATTGACAGATTTTATAGGCCATACATCATCGAAGAATGAAGGAATAAGAAATATCTTCCAAGGATTATTAGAAGATATTGAAAATATATTTTCTAGAAACTTCAAATGATTTAAAAAATATATTATTTCAAGGATATATATAAGGCGTGGATTTTTAAAAACTATTGAATTTTTAAAAACCATTTCTTCATAGACCTACATAAGGCGTTGATTTTTATACCCTTCACCACACTGTGGTACAGGGTATTATGTCTTTGTGCATATGTTTGTAACAGGCAAAAAGAATCTAGATAGACCCATGGTTCCTTTTGAGAATATCCATAGAATCACTTTCTGAGTCGGTTTACACATGTCCGTCCGTCCATGTATTTTTGTTAACAAAGTACAGGTTGCATTTATGATCCGATTTAGATTAAATTGGGCACAGTTAACTTATTTGGCTCAAGGACGAACCCTATTGAAATTGGAGCAAATCGGTTCAGGTTATGATATAGCTCCCATATATAGTTTCGTCCGATTTTATGTAAATGATTTTATATGTGTCCGATTGGGACAAAATTTTGCACAACGCACTGAATCAGGTCCATACTTATGTACTCGAAGTTTTGTTGGAATCGCTACATATTTAGATATAGCTCCCATGTATAGTTTCGTCCGATATTTTGTGAATGATACCCCAAACTCCCAATATTTTTCCGATTGAACAAAATTTTGCATAGCGAATGCTATTGAGGAAAAAATTATGAGTGATAAGGTTTATTGAAATCGGCGCAGATTTTGATATATGTCTTATATATTTTCTTTCGATTTTATGTAAATTGTCGGCCCCGTCCGACTTTTGAACTTTCCTTACTGGTTTTAACACATTTTTTCATTGACCTACATTAGGCGTGGATTTTTAAAAAAATTATATTTTTTTTCATATACCTAAATAAGACTTTGATTTTTATACCTTACACAACTATGTTGTCAGGGTATTATAGCTTTGTGCAGCCCCAAGAGTTTGTAACGCCGCGAAATTTTGATCCTAGACCAACCTTTAAGTAAAACGATCATCATATCTCGACTAGCTGAATAGATGTAGACATGGGTGTCCGTCCGTCCGTCTATCCGTTTGTCCGTCTGTCCATTATAATTTGTAAACACGATACAGGCCACAGTTATGGATCAATCTTCACGAAATTTTGCCTGTAGGATGACTTCTGGCCAATGAAGACCCCTATTGTTTTTGGAAAAGGTCGGTTAATATTTAGGGGATCAAATGGACCAAAAACTTAATTTTTGTTTGATTATCTGGTCGTTCCAGAGGCCGCACAAATGGTCCAAATATTTTACATGGAGAAGGGAATTGGGCCAAAGAAGACGCATGCCTGCTTGGATAAAGATCGGTCAATATTTAGAGGGTCAAATAGACCTGACTTTTGTGTGAAAATGACAAAATGTGTATGTTATGGCGTATATATTTACTCCAGAAGGACGACTCTATGTTGATGGTATATCAAAGAGGAGTGGTTGATCTTTAATGGAAAAATTATATAGTCGTATGTACTCGGATATGGGAGTTACACTTAAATATTTACAGGTGCTAACGTATCCAGATATTATTTAGTAACCCATTACCAAACTAGTGGTCGTAAATATAGCGCTGATCGCTTTGAAATTTTCCATGAGGTTCCAGTTAGACAAGTTAGACAAACTTATTGTTTTGTTTTTGTTCGAGTCGATCTATAGGCCACACTTGAAAGCCGAACATCACAACACAACCCATGGTGGAATGAATCTGGACGAGTAATTAGAAGGGCTGAACTGAATATTACTAATATCTGTTGACCTCTAGACGGTCAAGAGGGTGCAAATATCGCGAAATATTGTCCAACCTTAGAATATAGAACCACAGAAAATTATATCCTCGTGGAAGTTGTGAAGGGTATCATATGATCGGCCCCCTCCGAATATACTGCTCCGCTTACTGGTTTTAAAATATATTTTTTAAAAATATTTTTTCAAGACCTGGAGAAGGCGTGCATAGGAACTAGAAAAATAGGAAAATCCATACCTCAGAAAATATGTTTAAACCATTCTCGTATTATGTTAGTTATTTTACTTACTTAGCTGGCTTGCTACAGAACGGTTGTTCCATAAGCCGAGCTTAAGAAAGATTTCCAAGCGCGTCGATCTTGTGCGCAAATCCACCAATTTGGAAGACCACGTTCCAAGATGTTGTTTTCTACTTGGTCTTTCCATCTAATTCGTGGCCTTATCCTTCTACGGGAACCATCAGTAGGCTCGCTTTTATATGCCTTTTGAGCTGGGGCATTCTCATTTCTCTCTTACAACATGGCCTACCCACAGTAGTCGCTGCAGCTCAATACGACTTACTATGTCGATGTCCGCATATAAATTGTAAAGCTCATGGTTCATTCGACGCCGATATTCACCGTCGACGCAGATCGGGCCGTAGATCTTTCGGAGTATTTTTCTTTTAAACACCCAAAGAGCTGCTTCAGATCCATATAACAGCATGGGTAGTATCAGCGTCTTGTAGAGAGTGAGTTTGGTCTGGCGTGAGGTGGTCTTGTTTCTCAACTGCTTACTTAGACCATAGTAGCATCGGTTGGCCATCACCATCCTTCTCCGAATTTCAAAACTGATGTCTTTCGTTTTATCTATGGCTGTACCAAGGTATATAAAATCTTCTCAAGTTCCACAGTTAGTCCGAGTCTAATGGACGTCTTGCGCCTTGATACCATCAGCTTGGTCTTATCTGACAGACTCTCTTTGGCAGACTCCATTTCAATTTGTTCAAAGGTGGCTGTTACCGCTCGCAATGTTTGACCCATTATATCGATGACATCGGAGTAGGCGAGTAATATGTGTTGTTTGGTGTACAGAGTGCACATTTCTGTTCACCTTTGCGTCTCGTATAACTGACCTTTTTCAGCAGGATGTTAAAAAGATCACACGACAAACTGTCACCTTGTCTGAATCCTCGTTCGGTATTGAAGGGCTTAAAGTTATCCTGCATAGCCGTATTAATATGGCAGGAATCTCGAACTTAGACATGGCTTTAAACACATCCGAACGGATAGGGCGTACGGTGCGTTTTTCACATCAGTAGCATTACGACACACCTGATCGTACCATGGGTTTCTTGGTGGTGTTTTTTTGTACCCAAGTGTTGCTTTTGCTGCAGTTTGTAGGGAGTGGGCAATTCTTTGCAATTGTGCTTCTATACTATTATCGGAACAATAAGAACTTTCTTCAAGCAGATGGGAAGTTGAGGGGCCTCGGCTACCTGTTGTGTTGGCAGTTTTTCAACGTCGAGTTTCCGTGTTGTATTAGATCGCACCTTTGCTGCTACATTAAGACGGGTGCGTACCTTGTCTGCCACAAAGTAATGGTCCGAATCGATATTCGCTCCTCGGATCGATCGGACGTCTAAAACACTGGATGAATGCCTTCCGTCTATCACAACATGATCAATTTGATTTCTCATTGCTTGATCGGTAGAAATGCAAGTGGCCTTGTGTATATCGAAATGCTTGAATATGGTGCTTCTAACTACCATGTTTTTTGCTGCCTCGAATTCAATCAACCTCATGCCGTTGTCGGATGTTTCTTCATGAAGGCTGAATTTTTTCGACGGTGGGGCCAAAGATATTTTCCCTTCCGATTTTTGCCTTCAAATCTCCTAGCAGAATTTTAATGTCATGGCCAGGGCAACGGTCATATGTTGTTTCTAGGCTCTCGTAAAATATGTCTTTGATCTGTCCATCTTTATCTTCGGTCGGAGCATGGACGCAAGTGAGACTGATGTAGAAGAACTTCGCTTTTATACGGATTATAGCAATTCGCTCATCCACTAGAGTGAATCTGTAGACGAGGTCTGTTATTCTCCTGTTAACCATAAATCCGCAGCCAAATTCATGTCTCGTTCCATGGCAGCTATAATACAGGGCGTAATCGTCTGATTCACTTACGTCTGTCCCTTTCCATCGCATTTCCTGTAAGGCAATAATATCGGCTTTGTACTTCTTGAGTATTGTGTCCACAAATGAGATGAAAGAGGGACCAAGATAAGCCTGGACTTCGCCATGTTAAAGCCAATCAGAGCCGTTGCTTGGTATCTATCATCCCCTTAGGTTATACTAATTTCAGAACGTTCTGTTCCTATCAGCCTATTGGTTCCTTGGTGCGTCGATTACCTTAAATCGGTTTATAATAAAAGGGAGCTATATCTAAATCTGGACCGATTTTCTCGAAACTTGGCAGACATCACTCTAGGCTTAATTCAATACGTTATGCCAATGTTCGTGCAAATCGAATCATATATAGGGGTTTTGGGGCACCATTTACATGAAATCGGACGAAACTATATATGGGAGCTATATCTAAATCTGGACCGATTTTCTCGAAACTTGGCAGACATCACTCTAGGCTTAATTCAATACGTTGTGCCAAATTTCGGGCAAATCGAAAGATATATAAGGACTTTGGGGCTCCATTCACATGAAATCGGACGAAACTATATATGGGAGCTATATCTAAATCTGGACCGATTTTCTCGAAACTTGGCAGACATCACTCTAGGCTTAATTCAATACGTTATGCCAAAGTTCTTGCAAATCGAATCATATATAGGGATTTTGGGGCACCATTTACATGAAATCGGACGAAACTATATATGGGAGCTATATCTAAATCTGGACCGATTTTCTCGAAACTTGGCAGACATCACTCTAGGCTTAATTCAATACGTTGTGCCAAATTTCGGGCAAATCGAAAGATATATAGGGACTTTGGGGCTCCATTTATATGAAATCGGACGAAACTATATATGGGAGCTATATCTAAATCTGGACCGATTTTCACGAAACTTGGCAGACATCATTCTTGACCTAAATGATTAGGCTGTACCAAATTTCGTGCAAATCGGAAGATATATAGGGACAGTTTACATTAAATCGGTTAAATATATATATGGGAGCTATATCTAAATCTGAACCGATTTTTCCTAATTTCAATAGGGTTCGTCCTTGGGCCAAACAAATGAGCTGTGCCAAATTTCATCCAAATCGGATCATAAATGCGACCTGTACTTTGCTCACAAAAATACATGGACAGACAGACAGACGGACAGACGGACGGACGGACGGACATGCATAAATCGACTTAGAAAGTGATTCTATGCATATTCTCAAAAGGAACCATGTGTCTCTCTCGTTTCCTTTTGCATGTTACAAACATATGCACAAAGACATAATACCCTGTACCACAGTGTGGTGAAGGGTATAAATAGTTCTGAAACAAAAAATTGTCTTTTTTGCTTTCCTCAAACCCCCCCAAAAAAATCTCCTCTCCCCCCAAAACAATTTAACCAAAATTTGCCAATATGTTCCCAAACGAAACCAATGCATATTGAATTGCATTTTACGAAACAAAACCACTCAACCAACTCCCAATAGCCTAACCGAGATTCCAATTCCCCTTAAAGGAAAATATTTTAGTCCATCTCTCCGTTTCTAGTTTCATGAAGTTTTTAAACCAGACACACAACTGCAGCCGAACACACCGGCAATGGGACAACAACAGAAGCAACGAAAAAGTGTCACAAACATTGACCTGAATCAATGTTGGCGTTCAATATCGATGTAATTTGTTTGTGTGGCGGGAGTGACTCTATATGCAGGAGTGTGTGTGTGTGTGTGTTCGATCGGTGGCATCACATGTGTGTGCGGCTAGAATATGAATTTAACATTGTTTTGCAAACATTGATGAGACCGATGACAGGCAGTCAGACAGACCAAAGGACGGACAGACGAACAGGATGCATAGGGGACACAACTTGTTTTTATAACTTTCCACTTCTTGTTGTTGTTGCTGCTGCTGCTGTTTGTGTTTACTTCTATAAAACGATAACGCACTCACTACTCGTCATCGCAGCAGCAACAACAACAACAACTTAAACAAATATGAATAAAAACAAAATTGTTGACATTTTATACATGTTTAAGTATGTAAACCATGTCATTCATATTGATTGCAGTCTATTATGGGATGCCAAAGCGGGAGGAGGAGGAGGAGACAGAGAGCATCACCACATGACTGCATCGAATCGATGATGACGATGATGAAAGCATCAATGCTGTGCAATGAGGTTTTGTTGGTGTT
This sequence comes from Musca vetustissima, assembly GCF_032173495.1. Classification (NCBI taxonomy): domain Eukaryota; kingdom Metazoa; phylum Arthropoda; class Insecta; order Diptera; family Muscidae; genus Musca; species Musca vetustissima. The sequence continues at coordinate 49,700 of NW_026884744.1, read as the reverse complement.
GTTGTCAGTGTGAAATAATCAAGCTGGCAGCCGACCCCAGATGCAATGGCTCCATTCCTTGTGTTGATATCAAATTCATTATAAATAGTTGTGCGTATGTATGTGTGTGTAGTCATCTGTCTCAATGTGTGTGTGTGGGTGTCTGTGTTTTTGTGTACTTGGAGTTCATAATGTCATGATTGTGTAAAGATAATAATGAGACTACCGATAATGATGACCGAGTTGATAAACCACAACAAGCGGCCATTAAAGTTATTGAGGATGGTGGTGGTCAAAGTTGGGGGGGTTGGATCATCACTTCGTATGATTGGCAACATTTTTTGTTGCAATGGCTGAAATGATATCACGAATATAATAATTGTCAATGTGTTGCAATATCAATAAACATTTCAATAATAGTTTTCATTTGTTAAAAGACGAAAACGAAGCATTCGGTAGTGTCATATGTGTGAGATACATATTAATGAGCAAGCGACACTAATAAACACTTCCTTTGAAACTATCGAAAATAAACAAAGTAAATATAATTTAAATAGTAAAATATTCGATTACAAAAACAAACAGTAAGGAAAGTAGTAAAGTCGGACTGGGCCGACTATATAGTACCCTTCACCACTTTGGGTATATTGCGCATATATTTCCTTACATTTGCATGTCAATGTGCCCTCGATGGAACATACGCATGTCTTTCTGCAATCTGTGAACATTTTAATTTTATTCGGGCAGATTTAGAGTCGTCTACGTACGTATGGGACAAATTTATGGAAAACTATTTATAGCAAAATTGATACAAGCTATTTGGTACGCCGCACTGTTTAAAATTTAATTTCAATCAGACACCCGTTCGTAATATATATGGAAGCTATGGCTACATCTGCACCAATTTCAAAAAAACCCAATAACGTCATACAAATCTCATACGTTGTGCAAAATTTCGTGTTAATCGGACAACCATTAGGAGTTTGGAGAGTCATTTATGTAAAATCGGACAAATATATACATGAATATGTGAGAGCTATATATCGAAATCTGCACCGATCGTAGACTTACCACACATCATTCTAAACACAGCTCAAAACGCCATGACAAATTTTGTGCAAATCCAAGAATATGTAGGGACTTTGGTGCATTATTTATCTCAAATAGGACGAAACTATATATGGGAGCTATAAATAAATTTGAACCGATTTTCACGCAATTTAACACGCATCATTCTAGACTCAATGCAGTGCGTTATGCCAAATTTCGAGCAAATCGAAGAATATATGTAGGGCTTTTGGTGCACTATTTGCCTAAAATCGGACGAAAATATATATTTCAAGAAAAAATTGACACACATCGTTCTAGAACTAATTCATTTCGCTGTGACAAATTTCGTGTAAATCTGTAGATATATAGGGACTTTGGCACATCATTAACATTAAATCGGACGAAAATATATATGGGAGCTATATCTAAATCTGAACCGATTTTCACGAAATTTTACACAAATCGTTATAGACTTAGTTTAGTTCGCTATGCCAACTTTCGAGCAAATCGAAGGATATATAGGGACTTTGGTGCACTATTTACCTCAAATCGGGCAAAACTATATATGGGAGCTATACCTAAATCTGAACCGATTTTCAGGAAACTGAACACACATCATTCTAGACCTAATTCATTGAGCTGTGCCAAATTTCGTGCATTAAATCGGACGAAAATATATATGGGAAATATATCTAAATCTAGACCGATTTTCTGGAGACTTAACAAACATCATTCTAGACCCAATTCAGTACGCTATACCAAAATTCGTGCAAATCGAAAGATATTTAATGACTTTGGAAACCATTTACCTTAAATCGGACGAAAATATATATAGGAGCTATATCTAAATCTCAACCGATTTTTACGTAACTTAACTCACATGCTGTGCCAAATTTCGTGCAAATAAAAATATATATAGGGACGTTTGTACACCATTTACATTAAATCGGACGAACATATATATGGGAGCTATATCTAAATCTAAACCGATTTTCCAGAAAATTAACACACATCGTTCTAGACCTAATTCATTTCGCTGTGCAAAATTTCATGCAAATGAAAAGATATATTGGGACTTTAGTACACCATTTACCTTAAATCGGGCGACAATATATATGGGAGTAATATCTAAATCTGAACCGATTTTCACGAAACTTAACACACATCATTCTATTACGTTGTGCCAAACTTCGTGCAAATCGAAAGATATATAGGACTTTGGTGGACCATTTACATTAAATCGCATGAAAATATATATATGGGAGCTTTATCTAAATCTGAACCGATTTCCAGGAAGCTTAGCACACATTATTCCAGGCCTAATTTATTACGCTGTGCCAAATTTCGTCCAAATCGAAAGATATATAGGTACTTTGGTGCACTTTGCTGCACATTACATTAAATCGGGCAAAAATATATATAGGAGCTATATCTAAATCTGAACCGATTTTCAGGAAATTTAACACACATCGTTTTAGGCTTAATTTAGTACGTCGTGTCAAATTTCATGCAAATTAAATGATATATAGGGCCTTTGGTGCACCATTTACCTTAAATCGGACGAAACTATATATGGGAGCTATATATAAATCTGAACCGATTTTCTGGAAACTTAGCACACATTTTCTAGGCTTATTTCCGTACGCTATGTCAAATTTCGTGTAAATCGAATGATATACAGGGACTTTGGTGCACTGTTTACATTAAATCGGACGAAAATATGTATGGGAGCTATATCTAAATCCGAAGCGATTTTCACGAAACTTAACACACATCACTCTAGACTCAATTCAGTACGCCATGCTAAATTTCATGCAAATCGAAGGATATACAGAGACTTTGGTGCCTCAAATAGGACGAAAATATATGGGAGCTATATCTAAATCTGGACCGATTTTCGCGACCGATCAGTACGATATGCCAAATTCCGTGCAAATTGATAGATTTTTAGGGACTTTGGTGCACTATTTACCTAAAATCGGTCGAAAATGTCTATATCTAAACCTGAACTAAATCTGAACCGATTTTCACGAAACTTAGCACACATCGTTCTAGGCTTAATTCAGTACGCTGTGCGAAATTTCGTGCAAATCGAACAATATTTAAGGTCTTTGGCGCACCATTTACCTCAAATCGGACGAAAATATATATGGTAGCTATATGTAAATCTGAACCGATTTTTCCCAATTTCAATAGGGTTCGTCCTTGGGCCAAGTTAATGAGCTGTGCCAAATTTCATTCAATTCGAGTCATACATGCGACGTGATATTTGCACCCTATTGACCGACTAGAGTTCAAAAAATATAACTAATATTCAGAACAGGTCTTCTATTTAGTTGTCCAGATTCCTTTACCCGTGGGTTGAGTTGCGATGTTTGGCTTTCAATTGTGGCCTATAGATCGACTTGAAAAAAAAACATAAAAAATTAAATTCTTCGGTTCACTTCATTACATTATGATTATCTGATCATAACCGAAAATTATTGGCGTTCTCTTTGACCATACCTGGAACCTCATGGAACATTTCAAAGCGATCAGCGCTATATTTACGCCCTCTAATGTGGTAATGGGTTACTAAAGAATATCTGAATACGTAAGCGCCTGTAAATATGTACGTGTAACTCCCACATCCGAGTACATACGACAATATAATTGGTATCGATTTAAAGGTCAACAATTCCTTTTGGATATATTATCAACTTCCCGGCTTTATGTCCTTCAGGGGAAAATACATACGCCACAGAATACAAATTTTGTAATTTTTTACACAAAAGTCAGGGTCCATTTGACCCGCTAAATATTAACCAATCTTTATCAAACCAGGCATGCTTATTCTTTGGCCCGATCCCCTTTTCCATGTAAAAATTCGCGATGTTTGGGTCATAATTGCGGCATCTGGAGCGACCAGAAAAACTGAGAAAAATTAAGTATTTCGTCCATTTCATCCCCTAAATATTAACCGATCTTTACCAAAAACAAGAGGGGTCTTCATTGAGCAGAACTCATCCTACATGCATTCTTTGGCCCGATCCCCTTCTCCATGTTACAAATCGTGATGTTTGGGCCATAATTGCGGCATCTGGAGCGACCAGAAAAACTGAGAAAAATTAAGTATTTCGTCCATTTCATCCCCTAAATATTAACCGATCTTTAACCAAAAACAATAGGAGACTTCATTGAGCGGAACTCATCCTATATGCATAATTTCGAGAAGATTGGTCAATGACTGTGGCCTGTATCGTGTTTGCAAATTATAATGGACAGACGGACGGACACACATGTGTAGATCGATTCAGCTAGTCGAGATATGACGATCGGTATACTTAAAGGTGGGTCTGGGACCAATATTTCGCGGCGTTACAAACTCTTGGGGATGCACAAAGCTATAATAACCTGACAACATAGTTGTGTAGGGTATAAAAATCAACGGCTTGGTAAGGTCCTCTAGTATTTAATTTAAAAAAAAAATACGCGCCTTTAGAAATTGTTTTTAAAAATATCACGCTTCAGGTTGGACCGGGTTCATGGAGGTTGAGAATATTTTTTTATATTTAATGTTTTTTACTGATGTCTGAATGAGTAAGAATAATACAAATGTATGTTTCAGTTACCATTAAAATATGTTTAAAAACCACACACACACGCACACACACACGCACACACATTCGTACACACATATCTGCATTTCAAATGACAACTTTTGTTGTTTCTTCTTTTTTCCTGCTACATCTCTAACAGCCAGGCATTCATGCATGTTATGTCGCCTTTTGTAATATCGTTTAGACAAAAAAGAAAAATAATAACAAAAACAATAACAACAACAACAAATACAATATAACAACAACATCTGCTACTGCATAAAATAGAATTTTCCAAACGATTAAATTTTTATTTGATTTTTATATGATTTTTCAGATTTTCTATTCGAATGACTACTTCGTCTTCTTCTTCTTCTGCGAATGAAAAGACATACGAAGAAATGTTTCTTCTTGTCGTTGTTGTTGTGTCTTTGTTACAGTTGCTGCCTGCTGCCATTTATGCTACGGATGCTCCTGCTGCCTGTTGGATAATCTTTAGATTCCAATGTCTGGACCGGGGGATAGATGCTGTTGTTGTAAATGATTTTTTGATTTGTTTACTTCAGATGCTTTAAGTCAAGCGAATAGCAATACAAATACAATAAGGCAAGGGGAAGGGGGAGGTTTACACACATACGCACATATATGAGAGAAGAGTACTTAACCATTGTAACCAAATATATATATATATATATATATACCTAAGTCAATATAAATACTCATAAATCGTAACATAGCTGGTCGGTCATACATATATGCAGTAAACCAGAGAATTATGGCACGAAAATCAAATAAACGACCCCGAGCAAGGAGACGAGGAGCGGGACAGAAGGGATGTAACAGATTTTTAAAAATCATTTTAAGGTCCAAGGCTTCTCTAAGAATATTTCCTAGATGCCCATCAAAAGGGGTAGATTTTGAAAAAATAAAAATATATATCTAAAGATCTGACAAACGGCGAGATATCCCTCTAAAAATATATGTAAAAAATTCACGCCTTGGCATAGGCTTCTAGAAAATGTTTTTACAAAATCCAGGCCTTGGGATCGGCATCTAGAAAATGTCTGTTTTTTTTTTCTCTAAATACTTTTAGAGGGATATCCCAAGGCGTGGATTTTTATACCCTACGCAACTATGTTGTCAGCGTAGAATAGCAGCCCCAAGAGTTTGTAGCGCCGCGAAATATTGGTCCTAGACCCACCTTTTAGTATACCGATCGTCATATCTCGACTAGCTGAGTCGATCTAGACATGTGTGTTTGTCCGTCCGTCTGTCCATTATAATTTGTAAACACGATACAGGCCACAGTTATGGACCAATCTTCACGAAATTTTGCATGTAGGATGGGTTCTGGCCAATTAAGACCCCTTTTGTTTTTGCTAATGATCGGTTAATATTTAGGGGATGAAATGGACCAAAAACTTTATTTTTGTCGGTTTTTCTGGTCCCTCCAGAGGCCGCAATTATGACCCAAACACCGTGAATTTTTGCATGGAGAAGGGGATCGGGCCAAAGGATAAGCACGCCTGTTTTGATAAAGATCGGTCAATATTTAGCGGGTCGAATGGACCATGATTTTTGTGTGAAAAATTACAACATTTGTATCCTGTAGCGTCTAGATTTACGCCTGAAGGATATAGACGCGGGAAGTTAATAGTATACACAAAAGGAGTGGTTGACCTTTAAATTGATACCAATTTTATTGTCGTATGTACTCGAATGTGGGAATTACACTTAAATGTTTACAGGTGCTTAGGTACTCAGATATTAGTTAGTAACCCACTATCACACTAGATGGCGGAATTATAGCGCTCAGCGCTTCGAAATGTTCCATGTTGGTGATGATATGATAATAATATTGGGATGGAGTGGACCGAAAACGTATTTTTTTCCACAATAGAGAGCCGAACATCACAAACAATCCACGTTGAAGGGAATCTGGACAAGTAATTAGAAGGACTATACTGAATAGTAGTAATATTTGTTGACCTCTAGTAGGTCAAGAGGGTGCAAACATCGGGAAATATTGCCCATGCTCAGAATGTGGTGCCACAGGAAGTTAGATGTTCATGGAAATTGTGTAGGGTATCATATGGTCGCCCCGTCCGACTATACTGCTCCGCTCATTGGCTTTAAAATATTTTCCGCAGCTTATCCCAATACGTTCATTTTTAAAAAAGATAATTAGAGGGCTATCCAAAGCCATGGATTTTATAAACATCTTTTCCGAAGCCTACCCCAAGGCGTGGATTTTATACCCTTCACCACACTGTGGTGCAGGGTATTATATCTTTGTGCATATGTTTGTAACAGGCAAAAGGAAAAGAAATAGACTCATGGTTCCTTTTGAGAATATGCATAGAATCACTTTCTGAATCGATTTATGCATATCCGTCCGTCCGTCTGCCCCTCTGTAGATGTTAAATTGTAAACAAGGTACAGGTCGCATTTATGTTCCGATTTGAATGAAATTTGACACAGCTCAATTATCGTCCTTGGGCCAAGACGAACCCTATTGAAATTGGGAAAAATCGGTTCAGATTTCGATATAGCTCCCGTATATAGCTTCGTCCGATTTAAGGTAAATGGGGCACCAAAGTCCTTATATATCTTACGATTTGCACGAAATTTGGCGTAGCGCACTGAAATGAGGTTATAATGATGAGTGTTAACTTTCGAGGAAATCGGTTCTGCTTTAGATATAGCTCCCATATATATTTTCGTCCGATTTAAGGTATACAGTGGACCAAAGTCCCTATATCTCTTTCGATATGCGCAAAATTTTGCATGGTGTACTCAATTAAGGCTAGAATGATGTTTGTAAAGTTTCGAGGAAATCGGTTCAGATTTAGATATAGCTGCCACATGTGCCATATGACCCTATATATATTTCGATATGCGCGAAATGTACCATGGTGTTTACACTTGAGTCTAGAATGATGTGTGTCAAGTTTCGAGAAAACCGGTTTATATTTAGATTTAGCTCCCATATATAGTTTCGTCCGATTTAAAGTAAATGGGACACCAAAGCCCGTACATCTCTTTCGATTTGCACGAAATTTGGCATAGGGTACTGAATTGAGGCTATAATGATGTTGGTCAAGTTTCGAGAAAATCGGGTCAGATTTAGATATAGGTTCCATATATATTTTCATCCGATTTAAGGTAAATGAGGCACCGAAGTCCCTATATATCTTTCGATTTGCACGAAATTTTGCATGGTGTACAAAATTGCGTCTAGAATGACGTGTACCAAATTTCGGAAAAATCGTATCAGATTTATATATAGCTCCCATATATGTTTTCGTCCGATTTAAGGTAAATTGTGCTCCAAAGTCCCTATATATCTTTCGATTTGCACGAAATTCGGCATAGCGTACGGAATAAGGGCTAGAATGATGTGTGTTAAGTTTCCTGGCAATCGGTCCAGATTTAGATATAGCTCCCATATATAGTTTCGTCCGATTTAAGGTAAATGGGGCACCAAAGCCCGTACATATCTGTCGATATGCACGAAATTTGGCACAGCGTACTGAATTAAGTCTAGAACGATGAGTGTTAAATTTCGTAAAAATTGGTTCAGATTTAGGTATAGCTCCCATATATTGTTTTGTCCGATTTAAGGTAAATGGTGCATCAAAGTCCCTATATATCATTCGATTTGCACGAAATTTGGCATGGTGTACTCAATGAAGCTAGAATGATGTGTGTCAAATTTCAGTTTTAGATATAGCTCCCATATTTGGTTTCATCCGATTTAAGGTAAATGGGCTCCAAAGTCCTTAAATATCCTTCGATTTGCACGAAATTTGGCATAAGGTACTGAATTAGGTACAGAACGATATGTGCTAATTTTCGTGAAAATCGGTTCAGATTTAGATATAGCGCCCATATATATTTTCGTCCGATTTAAGGTAAATGGGGCACCAAAGTCCCTACATATTTTTCGATGTACATGAATATAGATCCCATATATAATTTCGTCCGATTTTAGGTTAATGGTGTACTAAAGTCTCTATATATCTTTGGTTTTGCACGAAATTTGGCACGGTGTAGTCAGTTGAGTCTAGAGTGGCGTGTGTTAAGTTTCGAAAAAATCGGTTTAGATTTAGATATAGCTCCCACATATATTTTCGTCCGATTTAGGGTAAATGGGCCCCAAAGTCCCTATATATCTTTCGATTTGCACGAAATTTGGCGCGATTTACTCAATTGAGGCTAGAATGATGTGTGTCAAGTTTCGTCAAAATCGGTTCAGATTTAGATATATCTTCTATATATAGTTTTGTCCGATTTTATGTAAATGGTGTACCAAAGTCCCTATATATCTTTCGATATGCGCCAAATTTTGCAAGGTGTAGACAATTGAGTCTAGAATGACGTGTGCCAAATTTCGAGAAAATAGGCTCAGATTTAGATGTAGCTCCCACATATATTTTCGTCCGATTTAAGGTAAATGGGCTCCAAAGTCCCTAAATATATTTCGATTTGCTCGAAATTTGGCATAGGGCACTGAATTAGGTCCAGAATGATGTGTTCTAAGTTTCGTGAATGTCGGTTCAGATTTAGATGTTGCACCAAAGTCCCGAAATTTGTCATAGCGTTCTGAATTGAGCCTAGAATGATGTGTGTTTAGTTTCGTGAAAATCGTTTCAAATTTAGATATAGCTCCTATATATAGTTTTGTCCGATTTTATGTAAATGGTGCATTAAGTCCCTATATATCTATCTATTGACCTATATAATAATTGAGTCTAGAATGACGTCTGTCTAAGCTTCGTAAAAATCGGTTCAGATTTAGATATTTAGGCGGAGTCTGTTAGGAGACATATGTAGAATCTACCCAAAGTGGTAAAGGGTATCATATGGTCGGCCCAGTCCGTCTTTACTACTTTTTACTGGTTTTAAATATTTTTAAGGGTCTCTACAACGGCGTGATTTTTAAAAAAATATATTTTTTTAAATGCTTGGATTTTTATACCCTACACAACTATGTTGTCAGGGTATTATAGCTTTGTGCAGCCCCAAAAGTTTGTAACGCCGCGAAATATTGGTCCTAGACCCACCTTTAAGTATACCGATCGTCATATCTCGACTAGCTGAGTCGATCTAGACATGTGTGTCCGTCCGTCCGTCCGTCTGTCCATTATAATTTGTAAACACGATACAGGCCACAGTTATGAACCAATCTTCACGAAATTTTGCATGTAGGATGGGTTCTGGCCAATGAAGACCCCTATTGTTTTTGGGAAAGATCGGTTAATATTTAGGGGATGAAATGGACCAAATAATAAATTTTTGTCCGTTTTTCTGGTCGCTCCAGAGGCCGCAATAACGGCCCGAACATCGTGAAATTTTCCATGGAGAAGGGGATCGGGCCAAAGAATAAGCATGTCTGTTTTGATAAAGATAGGTCAATATTTAGCGGGTCAAATGGACCCTGACTTTTGTGTGAAAAATGACAAAATTTGTATTCTATAGCGTATATATTTACTCCTGAAGGACATAGACTCGAGAAGTTGATATTTTATCATAGAGTGGTTGACCTTTAAATTAATACCAAGTATGTTGTTGTATGTTCCCGGATGTGGGAGTTACACCTAAATATTTACAGGTATCTCCGTATTCGTATATTATTTAATAACCCATTATCACTCTAGAGAGCGGAACTATAGCGCTGATCGCTTTGAAATGTTCCATGAGGTTCCGGTTATGGTCAAGGACAACGCCTATAATTTTCGGTGAAGATCAGATAATAATTTTGGAGTGAAGTGGACCGAAAACTTATTTTTTTGTGTTATTTTCGAGTCGATCTATAGACCACAAATGAAAGCCGAACATCACAATACAACCCACGGTGAAAGAAAATCTGGACAATAGCTGTACTGAATACTCGTAATATTCGGAAAATATGTCAGTGTGAGGAAGAGGTGCTGTTTATCTCTAATCGGGCAAGAGGGTGCAAATATCACTAAATATTGCCCAGGCTCGGAATAAATCCGCAGAAAATTTGAGTTCCGTGGTAGTTGTGTAGGGTATCGTATGGTCGGCCCCGTCCGACTATACTGCTTCGCTCACTGGTTTAAAAATAATTTTTTACAAGGTTGGATTTTGTAAAAATGTTTTTAAAGGACTCTACAAAGTTTCTAATCCCACTTTGAATTTGACCCTCTTAGCCAATAAATGTCCACCTCTAAATCAGGGTTAGCCAACAATACATATGCAAACTGCTATGATTGTGTTGGACACACGCATAAATTCGTTGGGAGAGTAATTTTCGCTCTCTCGGTACAGATCGTCTATGTTAAAGCATTGCAAAGCATACGACATGTTCGATGTCGAGAATAATGTTGAGTTCGAAAACAGAACTGTGATTGTATTGGTACTCTCCCAAAGCGCCCACGGGCGCCTGTTTGGTGAACAGTGCTCTAAATACATGCTGCTCCTCTCTTGGTATGTTGTTATCATTATTTTATTCATTGACAATTTCTGTTTTGCTTTGTTGCTTTTATTTTCATTTTATCGAAGTACATTGACATACAACAACAACAACATGAATAGAAGAAATCCCATCCAACATGCTCATCATTCAAAAGCAACAGTGGCAAAGGTTCGACCATCATTCCTCTAGCCAACTTAATGGTCAGATACAACAGCAACATTGTGTGTGTGTGTGTGAGAGAGAGTAAAGACATGTAAGATGTATGTCTCTGTATGTGTGTGTGTGTGTGATTTTCATGTTTCACAACCATAAAATATTTTGCAATGAACCAAAATGAATTTCATACAAAAAAAAAAAATGTCAACAATAACATGAAAACGAACTTAAACAAATCAACACAATAAAAATCATAGCGAATCCGAAAAGTCGAAACAGGATCTTTCGACAAAAGGACAACAACAACAACAAGGAAAAAATATAAAAAATAGGCATCCCAGAAATATTGAAAACTCATTGAAGCGTATGAACAAAACATGTCCTTCTCCTGGTAGTGGTGTGGTTGTTGCCTGCATATATTTAGTTGTGTCTCTGAGAGAGTGTGTGTGTGTCAGTGTTAATACAATGACATTAGTGTTGAGCTCTATTAACGTTAAAAGCCATGTTAAACAAACAAATAAATAGCTGCGAACCCAAGAACAACAACACAAGCAGCAGCAACAAAAAATGAACACCAAAGGCAAACAATATCCTGATTATAAAAAAAATCATTTTTCTAACATGGTAAAAAGGTTACCACTACTACCACAATGCCACCGTCAAGTGAGTGCATTTGTATGTAGTCAATGTGTGTGTGTGTCGATGTTTGATTGCGTATGTTTTTTAGCCATTATTGTTAAAACGAACTTATTTTTATGTCCCGGCGACTTGTTATCAAAACGCTGCTCTTGTAAAAGCATTGTTTGCTCAACTTATTTGTTTGGATGGTGGTTCGCTTGTTCGTTTGCTCATAAAAGAATTCCGAACAATAGTAATAACAACAACAACGACAATACAATAGTTGATCAAATGACTGAAATACTCATGTTTTAGGAGTTATTAAAAACGCCTAAGGGTCGTCGAAATATGTCAACCATGACAGCTATTAGAAAAAGGTGGTCGTCATAATAATACTAAAATGTGGGAGGGTAGCAGGGGCTCAATTTAGATGTCTACAGAAAATAGTGCATTTTTTCTACCATCAGGCGTGATTTTTTTAAAAATATTTTCTAGAGGCCTATCCCAAAGCGTGGATTTTTTAAAAATAGTTTTAAAGGGTCTTTACATTGGCTTGGTTTTATTTTTAAATCGTTTTAAGGGGTCTCTAAAAAGGCATTGATTTTTTAAAAATATATTTAAAGGGCCTCTACATGGCATGGATTTTTTTTAAATATCCAAAAAATATAAAGGGTCTCTCCTACTATGCGCGTCTTCCCGGGTGGCGCATGGGAAGGAAGTCTCCATGATGTGCAGAGTGAATCTGACCTAGGTCTCCTAGATTAACTTTTCTCTGCACTTCGTGGAAACCTTGGGGATCGCCGGGTCCCCCGTGGACCAAAATGGATCCGGGTAGTGCCCTTAAATAAATCAACTAAGATGGGCAAATGAAGTAAAAAGAATAAAGTTACGGTGGTGTTAATAACCCAGTACCGGCGGAAATCGTTGGTGAGGTCACAAGCCACTTGTCGTCGAGATCAATTGATTGTGATCCGGTGGTTCTAGGTGTGGATGCCTTGGCAGCAGTATCTGTTACAAGTGCATCAATTCAAAACCAAAACGTTGACGAACCGGCTATTCCTTTGACAAATGAGCATGTCGAGACTGATGAAAATCAGTCTCTGGCTGACAGGACTGTGGGTCTTGGAAGGGGAGGACCTACACGGGATTCTAAGCGTTATCCGCGATAGTTTAGAGGAGCAAAGTAAGGAACTCTTCGACCAGTTAGACAGACTGGTAGCTTAAGAGCAATGTGGGTATACGCTTCCGGAGGAATTGCTACTGAATTTTACCCTAACTGATGATGAGCTGGACAACACGGTGATCCCAGCCAAGTCTACACAGGGGGGGGATTGCTGTAGCATCAATGAAGGAAGCGCAGACCCTGTTAACCGACCGACTAAAAGTCTGACTACAACAGGTCCTGCGTCGGCACCTGCCGACAAACTTCAGAGGCAATCTGCGATGTCCGACGATGGGGAATCAGTCGAGACCTCAACGGACAGCGGCTCAATGGTTGGGAAGGCCCGAGAAGTAGCTGATGCGAAACATTACAAACGTGCTGTTTCGTATCTCCGCAAATTCGTTGGGCCGAGATGAAAATTTGATCTCGGAGGGGGAGGTACACCTCATCAAGGGTAAGATGAGATATGTAAGGAAGTTAGAAAGAATCTATCCACACGCTCTTCATCATGAACTCGAGATGGACAGGATCTCCCTTCCGAATCCTACTACAAGCACAAAAGTGGTAGATTCGGCGAAGACGAATGTCTCTGACAAAGGTGCTAAGCCGCAAAGGCTATTGAGAACATCCCGAGGCAAAATGTTACCCATAAGGGTGATCAATGTGCTGAGGGCTCTGTCTCAAAGCCCGATTCTACGCCTAGCGATAAAGGTGAAGCTAAAGTTTTGGGTGGATCCACTAGTGGTCGAAATAGGAAGAAGGGGAAGTCTGGCAAGGAATCATCGTCTCCTGGGGGAGCAAATGTCGCCCCATACAGAGCAAATCTGTGAAGCGCATCCGCTCTTCAGAAGGTCCGCAACCCTCACCCAAGACGACGATGACTTCTCGTCTGGCAGACCCTTCTACCTCATATGCGGCTGTCGTTGGACAACAAACAGCGGAGAAACATCTTAGTACAGAGAAGGCATCAACCAAAGACAGGGTAAGCCATATGACAGACCGACCAAGGTAGCCGCTGATGAAGACCTTCTAGTGGCAATCATTGACAAATCTGATCCTCATGGCAGAATCAGTGATAGTAATTGGTTGCTCTTTGAAGGAGCCCTTCGGTCGGCCATCGTCTGTGGCTCAGACCAAGGGTCAGTCAGTTTGGTAGTGCCTTTATGCAGAAGGGTGCAAAAGTCATCAACGGTCTGAACAAGAAATCTAAGGAGGATTTCCTTGTAAAAACCGTTGGCGGCTTTGGCGCACACTGGGAAGAAGCCAAAGTCATCAACTGTCTGAACAAGAAATCTAAGCATTTCATTATGAAAACCGTTGGCGGCTTTGGCGCGCTCTGGGAAGGAGCCAACCTTGCTGTGGTCTCCCTATCCGAAATCCCAACCAGACGAGTCCTTTCAGACTGAGTTCCCCCACTTTCAGTGGACAAGGAGCTCCTACTGAAAATGTTGGCGCTGCAAAATCCCAGCATCACTATATCGAGCTGGACTGTTGTCAGTCTAGCTCCTTGTAACGAGGATGGAGGGATGGTTGCAAGAGTTGCGGTTGACCACCGGGGGAGGCGTATCTCAGGAAGCGTGAGAGAAAATTGAACTTCGGCTCAGGATGGTTTCGGTTTCGACTGAACACATCCACCGAAACTCAATAGGAGTAATAAAGCGACATAGGCTGCGCATACTGTAGATCAATCTGCATCATTGCAAGACCGCAGCCGCCGAACTACTCCTGTCCCTCACGAACTCTGAAGTGAACATCGCCTTGGTTCAGGAGCCATGTATTTATATAAATATGGTTTCTCGATTAAGGAATGCCAACTTCGACATATTCGCCGCGTCCATGGGGGACAAGGTGAGGACATGTATAGTAGGTAAGAAGAGTTTAAATTTAATCTTTCTATCTAATTACAGCAATGGTGACATGTGCACAGTAAGGCTGGAGCATTCGACTGGAATGGCCACTCTGCTCTCTTCAGTCAGTGTACGAAAGATGTTTGACGAAATGACGAGCACCTGCAACGTCATCCTGGGATGCGAAGCAAATGCTCACCATTTTCAATGGGGTAGCAAGGCCACTAATAAAAGAGGTGATTTCATTCTATCCTATAATTTTCGTATATGTAATAGGAGTAGTGATCAACCTTAAAAATTAGGGATAGATGAATCTAGATAACTCCGTCATCAGCAATAGGAGAGTATCTGATGAATGATCCTTTTCGGATCAATTAAATATTTTCTTCGAGGTCTCTTTTGACGGAGGTAAACAACAGCCTTATAGGAATCCAAGGAGAACAAACTGGTAGAGTTTCACGGAGCTAACGAACTCCACGCCTTACATAGGTGTTTAAAACTATTTTTAAAACTCCACGCCTGGTATAGATCCTTAAAAAAATAGATAGATCCATTATATAGATCCATTAAATATTATTTTCAAAAAAACCCGTACATGTAGTTATGCAGTTTGCTCTTAATTTTTGTTTGCCACCTGAAAATTAATTCCCGGTTTTCTGCATATTACATATTTTCATTTTCTATACAAAAAAATCAATTATTCTATTCTCTTTTGCCATAATAAATTACAAATACAAGTTTTTTTCCAATTCATCGGAACGAAGTAAATGATAAAGTATTGTTGCTATTTTTTAAAACATATTTTTTGTCATCTCAAAACTATTACTGTCAATGTGGTTTTGCATGATTATCTGTCGTTAGTTTTTTATTATCTTCAGGTTTTTATTTTTCTATATTTTTTTTTCTGGTTCGAATTTTAAATAATGAATAAAATATTTAAAATATGAAATAAAATCGGATGGCAATTTTCTCTATGTAAATATTTGCAACAATGTAATCATCATCTCTATCTGAGTTCTATTTAATCTTTATTGGTGTTGTTGTTCTTGTTGTTGCACAAGTTGATAATTAGAAAACCGCACACTATTTAAAAAAGAAAATTGCACTTTGTCACCCTGCCGGCAGCAGAGAGAGAGAAAAATCCAACCATACAATCAAAGAATGCTGTGTCATAGAGCATAGAATCCATTCAATGTCATTTTTGTAATTCGTTGGAAGAATTTTTGAATAATAGCTAAGGGGAATGGGTGTATTGGGGTGGATTAAAGAAATATTTTTATAGGGGTCTATAAAAAACATGTACTTTTTAAAAATATATTCCAGCAAAAATAAAAAGAACTCTTTTTTAAGGCGTGGATTTTTTAAAAATATTTTTTTCAAGCAACTATATAAGTCGTGGATCTTTAAAAAAAAATATTTTTTCCTGCACCTATAAAAGGCGTGGATTTTTTAACAATATTTTTTCAAGCTTCTATGATGTGGACCCCGTTTTTAAAAATATTTTTTCAAGATCCTTTATAAGGTTTGGTTTTTCTAATAATATGTTTTTCAAGCTTCTATGTCTATGATGTGGACCCCGTTCCTAATCACCCTCATATTGGTCTTCGCACTCCCTTGATTATCTGAATCATTTCCCGCCCCCCTACAATTAAATACAAAATTACACCAATATACCCAAACTGACTCTCACACACACCCACACACTCATACATATATCAATTATCCTTGTCTATATGCATACAACATTGTTGTTGTTCGAATGACATACAAGAACTAACTTCGATGTGCTCTTTCTCATAACAAAACTATGCATTTTTTCAAATATTTTACAAAATCACACACACACATGCATGCACACCCACACAAACGTATACATATATGGTTTGTAAGAATTTAGAACTCTATTCTTTCAACAAACAGTTCAGAAATCAACCGAACCTTTAGTTTACATTTTTCGGTATTTGATCTTTAGGAAATTTTGTCTATCTAGTATTTTTATGAATGAAATAAAATTCATAAGAGTCAGATGGAGTAATATATATACATATGTATTTGTATGAATGTATGTATGTGTGTGTAAATGCCAAATCCATATTTATGAACATTTGTTTGACAAGTGTGGAAATATTGTCATTTATAGTTGAGGTTATTAGGGTGCTTGTAGATTTTTGTTCTTAAATCCATGCCTTTGATAAGACCCTAGGAAAATATTTTTTTTAATTCACGCCTTATTTAGATGCCTAAAAAATATTTTTTAACTAGTAAGGTAAGCAGTAAAGTCAGACTGGGCCGACTATAGGATACCCTACACCACTGTGGGCATATTCAACAGATGCATACTAACAGACGTCGAATTTTTGAAGGACCATTAACATGAATATGGTTATATTAACTTCAGTACGATGTTCAGAATTTTGTGCCAATCGGCCTACCTTTGGGTCTTTGGTGCACCATTTACCTTAAATCGGACGAAAATATATATGGGAGCTATATCTAAATCTGAGCCGATTTTCACGAAACTTAGCACCCATCATTCTAGGCTTAATTCAGTACGCTGTGCCAAATTTCGTGTAAATCGAACGATGTAATGGGACTTTGGTGCTCAATTTGCCTTAAATCGGACCAAAATATATATGGGAGCTATATCTAAATCTGAACCGATTTCCACGAAACTTAACACATTTCATTCTAGTCTTAATTCAGTAAGCTGTGCTAAATTTCGTGCAAATCGAGAGATACATAGTGGCTTTGGTGCACCATTTATATAAAATCGGACGAAAATATATATGGGAGCTATATATAAATCTGAACCGATATCCACGAAGCTTAGCACATATCATTCTAGTCTTAATTCAGTAAGCTGTGCCAAATTTCGTGCAAATCGAGAGATATGTAGGGAATTTGGTGCACCATTTACCTAAAATCGGACGAAAATATATATGGGAGCTATATCTAAATCTGAACCGATTTTCACGAAACTTAGCACCCATCATTCAAGACTTAATTCAGTACGATATACCAAAATTCGTGCAAATCGAGAGATATATAGGGACTTTGGTTCACCATTTACCTTAAATCGGACGAAATTATATACGGGAGCTATATCTAAATCTGAACCGATTTCCGCAAAACTTAGCACATATCATTCTAGCCTTAATTCAGTAAGCTGTGCAAATTTCGTGCAAATCAAAAGATATACAGGGACTTTGGTGCACCATTTACATAAAATCGGACGAAAACATATACGGGAGCTATATATAAATCTGAACCGATTTTTTACGAAACTTAGCTCACATCATTCTAGACCTAATTCATTGCGCTATGCCAAATTTCGTATTAATCGAAAAATATAAAGAGACTTTGGAGCACCAATTACCTTAAACCGGACGAAAATATATATGGAAGCTATATCTAAATCTGAACCGATTTTCATGAAACTAAACACACTTCATTTTAGACATTATTCATTACGCTGTGCCAAATTTCATGCAAATCGAGAGATATATAGGGACTTTGGTGCACCATTTACATTAAATCGGACGAAAATATATCTGGGAGCTATATCTAAGATTGGACCGATTTTCTCGAAACTTGGCAGACATCATTCTAGGCTTAATTCAGTACGTTATGCCAAATTTCGTGCAAATCAAAAGATATTTAGGGACTTTAGGTCACCATTTACATGAAATCGGACGAAATTATATATATATGAGATCTATATCTAAGTCTGGACCGATTTTCGCGAAACTTGGCAGACATCATTCTAGACCTAAATGATTAGGCTGTACCAAATTTCGTGCAAATCGAAAGATATATAGGGACCGTTTACATTAAATCGGTTAAATATATATATGGGAGCTATATCTAAATCTGAACCGATTTTTCCCAATTTCAATAGGGTTCGTCTTTGGGCCGAATAAGTGACCTATGCCAAATTTCATCCAATTCAGATCATAAATGCGACCTGTACTTTGTTTACAATTTAACATGGACAGACAGACAGACGGACGGGCGGACGGACATGCATATATTCTCAAAAGGAACCATATGTCTATCTCGTTTCCTTTTGCCTGTTACTATGCACAATTACATAATACCTTGTACCACAGCGTGGTGAAGGGTATAAAAATTAAGTTTTCGGCCCACTTCATTCCAAAATTATTATCTGATCATCACCGAAAATTATAGGCGTTGTCCCTGACCATAACTGGAACCTCGTGGAATATTTCAAAAAGATCTGCGATATAGTTCCGCTCTCTAGAGTGATAATGGGTTACTAAATAATATACGAATACGGAGATACCTGTAAATATTTAGGTGTAACTCCCACATCCGAGCACCTACAACAATATAATTGGTATTAATTTAAAGGTCAACCACACCTCTTGGATATAATATCAAGTTCTCAGGTCAATGTTCTTCGGGGGTAAATATATACGCTATAGAATACAAATTTTGTAATTTTTTACACAAAATTCGGGGTCCATTTAACCCGCTAAATATTGACCGATCTTTATCAAAACAGGCATGCTTATTCTTTGGCCCGATCCCATTCCCCATGCAAAATTTCACGATGTTCGGGCCATTATTGCGAGCTCTGGAGCGACCAGAAAAACCGACAAAAATTTAGTATTTAGTCCATTTCATCCCCTAAATATTAAGCGAACTTTCCCAAAAACAATAGGGCCAGAACCCATCCTACATGCAAAATTCCGTGAAGATTGGTCCATAGCTGTGGCCTGTATCGTGTTTCCAAAGTATAATAGACAGACGGACGGACCGACACACATGTCTAGATCGACTCGAGATATAACGAGATATAACGATCGGTATACATAAAGGTGGGTCTAGGACCAATATTTCGCGGCGTTACAAACTTTTGGTGCTGCACAAAGCTATAATACCCTGACAACATAGTTGTGTAGGGTATAAAAATCCTTGACTTTTAATTTATTTTCTTAATTGTCCACATTCTAATATCCTGTTCTCTCCTTTCTTTCTCTCTCTCCGAGATTTCCATTTAAATAAACTACAAGAAATAACAGCAACAACGCCAACAACAAAACTATTATCAAATATTTCAGTGATTTTACACTCTTATATAAGTTTTAATTGCTTTCATTATGGTTTTGATTCATATTCTATTTGTTGCTTGTTCTTCTTATAATTTGCTGTTGTTGTCGGAAAGTTGTTGTTGTTGCTGGATTCTTATAGCAATACTCGATGCCATTGTTTGCTTTGGGCCTCAAGCTTCAATTCAATGGAAATTTGTCATAAAATGCCAAACAAGACTGCAACAGAGTGAACCGAACGAACGACGAATGGTTGGGCCAGGATGGAAGAGAAAATTTTCCAAAGAAAATCATGCTCGGGGGCTACATTTACAAAATGTTGTACCAACAAAAATGTCAATATTGTCGGTGATAATGATTTGTGAAAAATAAATTAGGAAATAGCTAAGGGGAGGTGGCGGGAAATTACAGGCGAGCTGCCTATTCTTTAAAAAATCCACGCCTTGTGTAGACCCCTGAAAAAATATTCTTTAAAAAATCCACGCCTTGTGTAGACCCCTGAAAAAATATTCTTTAAAAAATCCACGCCTTGTGTAGACCCCTGAAAAAATATTCTTTAAAAAATCCACGCCTTGTGTAGACCCCTGAAAAAATATTCTTTAAAAAATCCACGCCTTGTGTAGACCCCTGAAAAAATATTCTTTAAAAAATCCACGCCTTGTGTAGACCCCTGAAAAAATATTCTTTAAAAAATCCACGCCTTGTGTAGACCCCTGAAAAAATATTCTTTAAAAAATCCACGCCTTGTGTAGACCCCTGAAAAAATATTCTTTAAAAAATCCACGCCTTGTGTAGACCCCTGAAAAAATATTCTTTAAAAAATCCACGCCTTGTGTAGACCCCTGAAAAAATATTCTTTAAAAAATCCACGCCTTGTGTAGACCCCTGAAAAAATATTCTTTAAAAAATCCACGCCTTGTGTAGACCCCTGAAAAAATATTCTTTAAAAAATCCACGCCTTGTGTAGACCCCTGAAAAAATATTCTTTAAAAAATCCACGCCTTGTGTAGACCCCTGAAAAAATATTCTTTAAAAAATCCACGCCTTGTGTAGACCCCTGAAAAAATATTCTTTAAAAAATCCACGCCTTGTGTAGACCCCTGAAAAAATATTCTTTAAAAAATCCACGCCTTGTGTAGACCCCTGAAAAAATATTCTTTAAAAAATCCACGCCTTGTGTAGACCCCTGAAAAAATATTCTTTAAAAAATCCACGCCTTGTGTAGACCCCTGAAAAAATATTCTTTAAAAAATCCACGCCTTGTGTAGACCCCTGAAAAAATATTCTTTAAAAAATCCACGCCTTGTGTAGACCCCTGAAAAAATATTCTTTAAAAAATCCACGCCTTGTGTAGACCCCTGAAAAAATATTCTTTAAAAAATCCACGCCTTGTGTAGACCCCTTAAAAAAAATCTTTAAAAAATCCACGCCTTGTGTAGACCCCTTAAAAAAATTCTTTAAAAAATCCATGCCTTGTGTAGACCCCTTAAAAATATTCTTTAAAAAATCCACGACTTTTGTAGACCCCTAAAAAAATCCACGGCTTTTGTAGACCCCTAAAAAAATATTCTTTAAAAAATCCACGCCTTGTGTAGACCCCAGAAAAAATATTCTTTAAAAAATCCACGTCTTGTGTAGACCCCAGAAAAAATATTCTTTAAAAAATAAACGCCTTGTGTAGACCCCTTAAAAAAATATTCTTTAAAAAATCCACGCCTTGTGTAGACCCCTAAAAAAATATTCTTTAAAAAATCCACGCCTTGTGTAGACCCCAGAAAAAATATTCTTTAAAAATCCACGCCTTGTGTAGACCCCAGAAAAAATATTCTTTAAAAAATCCACGCCTTGTGTAGACCCCAGAAAAAATATTCTTTAAAAAATCCACGCCTTGTGTAGACACCAGAAAAAATATTCTTTAAAAAATCAACGCCTTGTGTAGACCCCAGAAAAAATATTCTTTAAAAAATCCACGCCTTGTGTAGACCCCAGAAAAAATATTCTTTAAAAAATCCACGCCTTGTGTAGACCCCAGAAAAAATATTCTTTAAAAAATCTACGCCTTGTGTAGACCCCTAAAAAAATATTCTTTAAAAAATCCACGCCTTGTGTAGACCCCAGAAAAAATATTCTTTAAAAATCCACGCCTTGTGTAGACCCCAGAAAAAATATTCTTTAAAAAATCCACGCCTTGTGTAGACCCCAGAAAAAATATTCTTTAAAAAATCCACGCCTTGTGTAGACCCCAGAAAAAATATTCTTTAAAAAATCTACGCCTTGTGTAGACCCTGAAAATATTCTTTAAAAAATCCACGCCTTGTGTAGACCCCTGAAAATATTCTTTAAAAAATCCACGCCTTGTGTAGACCCCTATTTTTTTTTAATTTTCCACAACTTTTTTTTTAAAATCCGCAAGACTCGTAAAAATATTCATAAAAAATACGTTAAACCCCTTTTTTGATGCTTCAAAAATATTTTTTTACGAAGTTTTCTGTTATTTTCTATTTAGTTACATTTCAGTATCAAAATCCTCTTAATTTATCTTATTTTTATCTGCTATAATGTTTCAGATAACACTATTTTTCGTTTAACATTTCGAAAAAAGCTTTCAGCATCCATTTGTTTAATGTGTTCTCATCATTCATTCTAACTGCCATTTAATTCATTTAGTCTCTGTTAATCCCAAGCTCTCTTCAATAGTCACTCTCTCTCACTTTCTCTTTACGATTAACAGTTAGAATTTAACATTGCTAATAATGAAGTTCTCTCCCCTAACACAACAGTAAACCAATTACTCCGGCTCTCATGTGGTCACTCTCTCGCACTCTCTCCCAATCTCATTTGCAAATTTCAAACGAACGGATGCTGTGTTTACGATTGTTGTTGTTGTTGTTTTTGGCTGCTGTCGTTGTTGCTGTTTCATGATTATTTTTGTCTGATGTGCTCTTTGGGTGTTACTATCACTCATTTGTGTGCAATGTTGCGTGTTAATTAAACCAAAGTTAATGACGATAACAATGATTGTTGTTACATTATTCCGTTCTGAGCTAGCCAGCCAGCTAGTCGTTTGGCTGACGATGACGACGACGGCAACGAGTGGGTTGGTGGGCGAATGGATGGGTTGTGATGCGATGGACAGTTGGTTGCTCGACTTGGCTGGCTGGCTGACTGACTGTGTGGAGGTGTTGCGGATATGTGGATGCCATCCATGCGAATATTACAACGTCGTTGTTCAATGTAAAAAAAGAACAACAACAATGGACCAAACGGACAAACTAATGTGTATAGAGTAAAAATCCAAAACAGAACACAATGTCAAAAGTACAACGATGGAAAATAAAGCACCCGAAAAAAACAAAAACAATTAAGACAACTACAACTACTACTACCTCTGATAGTATGTGAAAATATTGTTGTCGGTGGTTCAAAGTCTGAGACTCACTGACTTATATATTTTTGGTTGTTTGTGTCTATGCATGTGTGTGTGTCTGTATGGAAGTGTGGTACACTTGCACTTAGCATCATTGTCTGTATTTGAGAGGGTCGTAATGCAGTCTATTGTCTTTGATTATAGGTAGAAAGAACAACAGCAAAATCATGCTGTTGCAGCCTCTGCCGCCATCGCTTCTGCAGCAGCATAATTTCGTTGAAGGTGAAAATTAAATGATGACATTAATTGAATTGGAATTTAATTTCAATGCTCATTAAAATTGGTTTGTTAACTGATAAAGGTTATATGTGAGGGAAAAATAAAAAAATAAGTAAATGAAAACAATTTTTAGGGATCTACACAAGACCTGGATGTTGTTAAGAATATTTTCCAGGGGTCTACAGAAGGCGTGGATTTTAAAAGAATATTTTTTCAGGGTTCTAGACAAGGCCTAGATTTTTAAGGAGTATTTTTTCAGGTTCTCCACAATGCGTGGATTTTTAAGGAATATATTTTTTCAGGTTTTTCACAAGACGATGGCGTAGATTTTTAAAGAATATTATTTCAGGGGTCTATAGAAGGCGTAGATAAAGAATATTTTTCAGGGGTCTATAGAAGGCTTGGATTTTTAATGAATATTATTTCAGGGGTCTATAGAAGTCGTGGATTTTTAAAGAATATTATTTCAGGGGTCTATAGAAGGCGTGGATTTTTAAAGAATATTATTTCAGGGGTCTATAGAAGGCGTGGATTTTTAAAGACAAGGCCTAGACAATGCCTGGATTTTTAAAGAATATTTTTTCAGAGCTCTAGACAAGGCTGGGATCTTTATGGAATATTTTGTCAAGGGTATGCGAATTTTTTCTGTGAAAAAAATCAGATATGATGGTCTGTGATTTTTTTATAGAAAAATTCGGACCTGAGGGTCTGTTATTATATCCTTCAACACACTGTGGTATAGGGTATTATGTCTTTTGCGTATGTTAGTAACATGCAAAAGGAAACGAGATAGACACATAGTTCCTTTTGAGAATGTGCATAGAATCACTTTTTGAGTGGATTTATGCATGTCCGTCTGTTGCTGTTAAATTGTAAACAAAGTATAGGTCGCACTTATAATCCGATTTGGATGAAATTTAGCACAGCTCATATATTTGGCCCTATTGGGAAAAATCGGTTCAGATTTAGATATAGCTCCCATATATTTCTTTGTCCGATTTTATGTAAATGGTGCACCAAACTATTGGTCCGATTGATACACTATTTGGCACAGAGTATTGAATAAGGTCTAGATTGATGTGTACCAAGTTTGATTGAAATCGGTTCAAATTTAGAGATAGCTCCTATATATAGTTTCGTCCGATTTAAGGTAAATGGTGCACCAATGCTCTTATATATCTTTGGATTTGCACGAAATTCGTCATAGGGTACTGAATTGAGCCTAGAGTGATGTCTGCCAAGTTTCGTAAAAATCGGTTCAGATTTACATATAGCTCCCATATAAAGTTTCGTCCGATTTTATGTAAATGGTGCACCAAAGTCCCTATATATATTTCGATTTGCACGAAATTTGGATTAACGTACTGAATTGAGCCTAGAGTGATGTTTGTCAAGTTTCGTGAAAATCGGTCCAGATTTGGATATAGTTCCCATATATTTTCGTCCGATTTTAGGTACATGGTGCACCAAAGCGCCTATATATATTTCGATTTGCACGAAATTCGGCATGGCGTAGTGAATTGAGTCTGGAATGATGTGTGCTGAGTTTCAGATGTATATATATATATATATATATATTCGTCCGATTTAATGTAAATAATGTACCAAAGTTCTAATATTGCATAGCGCATTGAATTAAGACCGATCACATTTATATAAAAATCACATATTTTAGTTCATCCAATTTCATGTTAATAGTCCTGTTTAATATACCCATAGTGGTGAAGGGTATCATATAGTCGGCCCGTCCGACATCACTGCTTTCCTTACTGTTTTTTAGAGAACAAATCGGACTTGAGGGTCTGCGATTTTTTTCTATAAAAGAATCAAGCCTGAGGGTCTGTGAATCAGACTTGAGGGTCTGCGATTTTTTTCTATAAAAATATCAAGCCTGAGGGTCTGTGAACTTTTCCTATAGAAAAAATACAGACCTTAGGGTCTGTGAATTTTTTCCTATAGACAAAATAGAGACCTTAGGGTCTGTGGTGTCGGCCCCGTCCGACATCACTGCTTTCCTTACTGTTTTTAGAGAATAAATCGGACTTGAGGGTCTGCGAATTTTTTCTATAAAAGAATCAAGCCTGAGGGTCTGTGAATCAGACTTGAGGGTCTGCGAATTTTTTCTATAAAAATATCAAGCCTGAGGGTCTGTGAATTTTTTCCTATAGAAAAAATAGAGACCTGATGGTCTGTGAGTCTTTCTCTATAGATAAAATATAACCATAAAATTAAAACTAAAACAATCCATCCCTTATACAGGTTCCCTAA
Source organism: Musca vetustissima (assembly GCF_032173495.1). NCBI lineage: Eukaryota > Metazoa > Arthropoda > Insecta > Diptera > Muscidae > Musca > Musca vetustissima. Next base: position 23,882 of record NW_026884744.1, on the reverse strand, counting down.
TTTTGTTTTTGTTTTAATCTATGCCTTTCGTAGGTCTTTATTAATCCACGCCTTTTAAAGGACCTTGAAAAATATTTTTACGAAAGTTACGTTTTATATATTGATCTATATATAATTTTTTAGGCTGAATAATGATTCTCTGAATTTCCCTGTTGTTTTTCTATCTTCTTGTTTGTTAAAGGTCAGTATGCTATTCTTTTGTTTTAATTTTCCCCCGAACTTCCATTGTCCAGAAAGAACGATTGTTGCATACCCAAAACAACAACAACACTAACAACTGCAAACAATTAACGTGTCCTTAGGGTAGGTCATCAAGTCATCGTCGTCATCATATAATTTTCTACATTCAATTAATGGGGAAATGTTATGAAAATATGAGAATAAACTTCCCCAGGGCTCTTTAATGTCTTTAAAAATATTCTTTTAATTTTTTGCAGGCTATAATTTTCTATTTTCCTAACTTCATAGAAATTATGTTTACAAAGTAAACAAATTTCATATTTTTCTTTCTGATGTATGAAAAAATATTAGTAGAAGCTATGAAAAATATTACTCTCTTTGAAACTCTCACTCTCTTTCTCTTCCAAATGTGGTTTAGTTTTTACAACCGTTTTGTTTATATCATCGTTTCTTTTGTGACAATTTATTACAACAGGAGATGAAAGAAAAGAAAAAAAAAACAACTACTCCACATTACTGAATTCTTTTGGAGAAGTTATTTTGTCAACGACAACAACAACAACAGCAAACAAACGGCCCGTTCAGTGTTTGTTTATTGTTCTCTCACATTGCTGAGAGAGTGTGTGTGTTTGTTTCGTTTCTTTACAAAGTAAGAAGTTTAACCTCGTTTTTCGTTCGTCCCTTGTGATGCTGTGTATTAACTCGTGGCTTCGTGTTCTCATAGCAATGTTATTACATGGACCAACAAAGCCTCCGTTTACTTTCTCCCGCTCTCATGTAATTTCTCTCTCCCTATATGTTGTTCATTCGCAGTGAATGCCACAAAAGGGTTTTGTGTGTGATGGCCATACCTCAACAATGTAAGCCAGCAAGCAAGCCAGCCAGTCAGTCAACATAACAGCATCTCTCTGTGTCTCTCTTCTCGTGTGTGAGGGAGTGCGTATGTGTGACTAACTGAACTCTGAGAGCCAGAGCTTAATTTATGGATGCTTAACTGTATTGGCCGTTTATTGTGTTAATTTTATGTTGTGATGAAAAATGCCTTGTTACTCTCCTCTCTCTCTCTCGCTCTCTGTGGGGTTTTGTTGTCGTTTGCAAATACCCATACATTGCATGGCTGGCTGGTTGTTTGGCTGGCGGTCGTGTGAGTAAATCTACGATGATTTCTATGTAACATTGCCATGTTTTACAGATGACTATGACGACGACGACGACGATGGTGATGATGATGATGTTGGAATGCCAGAGTGTAAATTGTGTGGTGTTGTTTCTTTTGCTTTTGCTGTTGTTGTTGCTGCTGTCTTATGTTACGAACAAACGAATGGCATTCATCTCTGTCTGTATCATAAAATTTTGTATTTAGTGAGAGTTTGCGATCCCGCGGGTACGGTCGAAAAATACGGGATACTATTCCGGCTGTCTGTGTGAGTGTGCGAAATATTTTTTTGGAATAGAAAAAAATAAAAAAATTTTACATAAATTCCAAAAAATCGAAAAAAGAAAAATTAAAAAAAGAAAGAGATTTTGGAAAAAAATTAAGAAAAATGTACTAACAAAAATATTAATGAAAAAAATTGATTCAAAAATCTCATCAAGTGAAAATCCTTTAGTAAACCGCAAAAAAAGAAAATCCTAAAAGCAAAAAACCCGACCTGACAAAAGGAAAAAAATCAAAGGCAAAGGCAACGAAACCCGGTGTCGTAAAATTTCAGTTTTTTTCTTCGTTCCGTTCGTTCGTTTCGTGTTGCGTTTCCTAATAATCGTCGTTGAAGTATTAGGAAGAAAGAATTTTTGTGTCCATCGTGTGAACAATTGTGAATACGACAACGAGTATCCTTTGGCGTAAAAATTTTACAAAGAAAAGCAAATAATTAAATCGAAAAAAAAAAAATTAAAACGAATTGCAAATAAAATTAACGAATGTATAAAGAAAGAAAAAAATTGCCTAACAAATAAAAAGGATAACAAGTAAAGTGTATTAATTCGTAATGGTACTTGTTTACATATTTAATATCGTGTTAAGTGAAAAAATATTTGCGAGGTGAACTATGAGAAGCTGAAACATGGAAACCAGTACAACAACAGCAACAATAAAATGTAATACAATTTTAAAAACTTACAGATAAGTTAACCCTAGTAATATAAGGACTATATCTGCATGCGGAACAAATAAGGATATTCAAAACCAATTATTATGTATCAATGAAAAAAAATAATGGAGTGTAGCCTAGTAATGTAAGGATTATTTTAATGCGAATCATTAAAGCATATTGGCATGGATTATAAATAATTGATGGTATTAAACAAAATATGAAAAATCAATGAAAATTGTGGAGTAAAAGGACCCCTCTAAAAATATTCTTTTCGAATATTTTAATGCATATAATATGAAAGTATAATTTTTTTTTTTGTTTAAAATATAAAAAAGGCATTGAAATGGATTTTTATGATTAAGGGTATTTTTACATCGAATATTTTAATGCTTAGAATATAAGAGGGCATTGAAATTGTTTGTTTTCAAATAAGGATGTCTAGACATGAGGAAATGTATCAAGAGGATACATTTTATCAGTTATTGTTAACAGTGAAGCTTTTGGTTTTAAAAACAGGAATTTAGGAGATTTGTAAACGTATATATTCATAAAATTTGGTATTTACATTAAAAAAATTCTCAGAATTTTAGACAATATTGCCACAATATTGCAAGTAGTTCCTGTAATAAAAATTTAATTAGTTACTATTGAATTTAGGTCTGGTAGGATATAGCTTTAGGCCTAATTTTCTCTATAGGTATTTTTCTATATTAGAATTTTTTTACAAAAAAATCCGTAGAAACAAATTCTACAGCAACAAATCTTGGCCTCTACTATAAATAAAATGGACGAATTTTAAGAAAAAAAAAAACAACAACAGATTAACTTGCGAGCCTTTAGGTCAAAGGATTTTCTATAGAAATAATACAAATGGTAATCCGCCAACATACAAAAGAAAGCCATTTACTATTGGGTCTAGGTCTGATATCTTTCTACAAATAGATAAAATTGATGTTTGTGCCAAATTTTGAATAGTCAAACTTATTAACCATTAGACGTAAGAGTTTAAAAAAATATATACATAAAAAAACACACACACATATCTGAGACCTTCAGACCTTCTATAAAATATTTAGGATTTTTAATGGATTCAATTCATAGAGCTTTAGACCAATTATATAAAAATATTTTTTTTTGCGATAGAACAAAATTTCATGGATGGATTTAGGCCAACTTTTTTTTGGACTGGGCCGACTATATGATACCATTCATCACTTTGGGTATATTGTACATATGTATCCTTACAATTGCATGCCAATCGAAGGAACATACTCATGCCTTTCTGCAACCTATGATAAATTTAAATTCATTCGGGTAGATTTAGAATCGTGTGCGTACCATGGAACAAATTTATGGAAACCGATTTGAAGCACAATTGACGCTATACGGTACGGTTGGGACTTTGGTGCACCATTTGACTTCATTCAGTATGCTATGGCAAATTTCGTGCAAATCGAAGGATATATAGGGAATTTGGTGCACCATTTACATCAAATCGGACGAAAATATCGATAGGAACTATATAGAAATCTGAACCGACTTTCCCGAAAATTACCACACATCATTCTAGCCTCAATTCAGTACGCTATGCCAAATTTCGTGCCAATCAAAAGATGTATAAGTACTTTGGTGCACCATTTACCTTAAATCGGACGAAAATATATATGGCAGCTGTATCTAAATCTGAACCGATTTTCACGGAACTTTGCACACATCAGTCTAGGCTGACTTCAGTACGCTGTACCAATTTTAGTGCAAATCGGAATATCTATAGGGACTTTGTTGAACCATTTACATTAAATCTGACGAAAATATATATGTCAGCTGTATCTAAATCTGAACCGATTTTCACGAAACTTTGCACACAGTTTTCTAAACTTAATTTAAAACGCTATGCCAAATTTCGTGCAAATCAAAACATTTACAGAGACTTTGGTGAACTATTTGCCTAACATCGGGCGAAACTATATACACATTGTTATAGACTTAATTCAGCACGCTTTACCAAATTTCGTGCAAATCGAATGATATATAGGGACTTTGATGCGCCATTTACCTAAAATCGAACGAAAATATATATGGGAGCTAAATCTACATCTGAACCGATTTTTCCGAAACTCATCACTCATCATTCCATACTCAATTCAGTACGCTGTGCCAAATTTCGTGCAAATCGAAGGATATATATAAGGACATTGGTGCCCTATTTACGTTAAATCGGATGAAAATATATATGGGAGCTATAAGTAAATCTGAACCTATTTTCACGAAACTTAGCACACATTATTCTAGACTTAATTTAGTATACTATGCCAAAATTCGTGCAAATCGAATGACATAGGTGCTTTGGTGCACCATTTACATAAAATCGGACGAAAATATATATGGGAGCTAAATCTAAATCTGAATCGATTTTTACAAAATTTAACACACATTTTTCTAGACTTAATTCAGTACTTTATGCAAAATTTCGTGCAAATCGAAGGATATATAGGGACTTTGGTGCACCATTTACATTAAATCGGACAAAACTAAATAGGGGAGGTATATCTAAATCTGAACCGATGTTCCCCTATTTCAATAGAGTTCGTCCATGGGCCGAAAAAATGAACTGTGCCAAATTTCATTCAATTCGAATCACTTGAGAGAAAATGTTACAGAAGCTTAATTTTTTTTTGTGTTGTAGAAAAAGTAATCATAGACCCTCAGGTCCGGGATTTTTTCTACAAAAGAAAATTTACATAAACTCAGGTCTACGGTCCAAGACATTCTTTTTTTAGGAACCATGTCAAGATTTCGTTATTTTCATCTTTTAGATTTTTTATAAACCCAAGACGGGGTGTGCATTCAAATTTCCTTACATAGGTCCGGACGTTCATAGATAATTTTCAGGTTGGAAAATTAGGGTAGATATTTTAAAGAACTTAAAATTGAACGTGTCATTTGTATGGGATGTATTTGAAAACATTAAGATATATTGAAAAATCGCCTACGTCCCTAAAAAACCCCATGTTCTTTATAGAAAGGTTATGTCAACATTGGAACCTATTTCAAAAATGCTGCTAGAGCCTAAAATATTTCGAAAATGGGACAGGACCTCTATGTGGGGGGGCTATATCAAAATTTCAGCCTATAAAGACAACTTCCCACAAAAAATTGTTTCTTCCTTAACCCTATGTGGCCCAATGTTGCCCACAGGCAACAAAATGTTTAAGAGATTATATTAATATGCAGCTAGTAGATATATATTATTTGGATTTCATATGTCAAGACCTGATTATGGACGATACATATCAAAAGAGAAATCGAAAAAATTCAAAAAAAAAACAGTAAAGAAAGTAGTAAAGTCGGACGGGGCCGACTATATGATACCCTTCACCACTATGGGTATATTAAACAGGACTATTAACATGAAATTGGATGAAATAAAATATGTGATATTTATCTAAATGTGAATCTACCCAGATCTATGCATAAAACATGCAAATCGACTTCAATCAAATATAAATAGGTCATCCGTTGGGCTATGTCTGTACTTCTACAAAACGCAACTACGTAATTCTATGCTCAATTTTGTAAGTTGTGCAAAATTTGATGCCAATCTGACTAACATGAGGAGTTTGATGCCCGATTTACTTGAAATCGGGCGAAAATATATATGGAAGCTCTATCTAAATATTAAGCGATTTCAAAAAAACTTGTCACAGGTCAGGTTATACTAATTTCAGAACGTTGTGTTCCTATCAGCCTATTGGTTCATTGGTGCGTCAATTACTTAAAATCAATCTATAATAAAAGGGAGCTATATCTAAATCTGGACCGATTTTCACGAAAAAAACAGACATCACTCTAGGCTCAATTCAGCACGTTGTGCCAATTTCGTGCAAATCGAAAGATATATAGCGACATTGTTGCACCATTTACATGAAATCGGACGAAACTATATATGGGAGCTATATAGAAATCTGGACCGATTTTCTCGAAACTTGGCAGACATCATTCTAGGCTCAATTCAGTACGTTATGCCAAATTTCGTGCAAATCGAAGGACATATACGGACTTTGGTGCACAATTTATATGAAATCGGACGAAACTATATATGGGAGCTATATCTAAATCAGGACCGATTTTCACGAAACTTGACAGACATCATTCTAGGCTCAATTCAATAGGTTATGCCAAATTTCGTGCAAATCGAAAGATATTTAGGGACTTTGGGGCACCATTTACATGAAATCGGACGAAACTATATCTAAATCTGGACCGATTTTCTCGAAACTTGGCAGACATCACTCTAGGCTCAATTCAGTACGTTATGCCAAATTTCGTGCAAATCGAAAGATATATAGGGACTTTGGGGCACCATATACATGAAATCGGACGAAACTATATATGGGAGCTATATCTAAATCTGGACCGATTTTCTCGAAACTTTGCAGACATCACTTTAGGCTTAATTCAGTACGTTATGCCAAATTTCGTGCAAATCGAAAGATATATAGGGACTTTGGTGCACCATTTACATGAAATCGGACGAAACTATATATGGGAGCTATATCTAAATCTGGACCGATTTTCTCGAAACTTGGCAGACATCACTGTAGGTATATAGGGACTTTGGGGCACCATTTTCATGAAATCGGACGAAACTATATATGGGAGCTATATCTAAATCTGGACCGATTTTTACGAAACTTGGCAGACATCATTCTAGACCAAAATGATTAGGCTGTACCGAATTTCGTGCAAATCGAAAGATATATAGGGATCGTTCGAATAAGTGACCTATGCCAAATTTCATCCAATTCGGATCATAAATGCGACCTGTACTTTGTTTACAATTTAACATGGACAGACAGACAGACGGACGGACAGACGGACGGACGGACATGCATAAATCGACTTAGAAAGTGATTCTATGTATATTCTCAAAAGGAACCATGGGTCTATCTCGATTATTTTTGCCTGTTACAAACATATGCACAAAGACATAATACCCTGTACCACAGTGTGGTGAAGGGTATAAAAAAAATTAGAGAAGAGGGTGAATTTGTGTACAGTACTAATTTGTGTATACAGTCCAAATTATTTAAATCGCTTCGTATTAAAGTTGTACGAATTCTGCCATCAGAATTATTTTTGATTCTTGTAAAAATGAATATAGAAAATAATTTAAAATAATTATTCTGTCAATTTTGCATTCGGTTTTCTTGATATTGGACTTTAATTTTTCCGAAAGAATGTACTGTAATTCCCGAATTCAAGGATGTAGCGATGTCAAATTTTGTGCATTTGTTCTAAGATTACGGGGAAAAAATCGGGGCTCAAAGGGTTAAATATCCTGGTATGCCTGGTATGGGAGCTACATCAAAATTTAGTCAAAAATTGATAATCTTTTGTAGGAGGGATAATTTGGCACCCAAAGAAAACACGAATAATCTAATTAGAGCCAATTCGGTTGTGAAACGTCATATAATCCCCAAAATATCGAATAATGGTGTATAGAGTTTTTCGATCAAAAATGTATAAATACTTGATAGGATATAAGGTGTATATGTCGAGGTTTTTTGAAGGTATAATGACGAGTATTAAACTTGCTTAAAATCGTTTATACTGCTCTGTATTGCAGTCTTACGATTGGCACATGTCAATTATCAATTAAATGTAATGGTACACAAAATAGAGCCAAAATTATCAATATTGGCCCAAAATTTCAGGTAAAATTCCAAATAATCTATATTTCAAGTATCTCAAGTTCCTTGCATTTACATCTAATATCCGTCAACATTGTGGTATTTTAACCCAATATTCTAATATTCCAATGTGGTATTTTGCTTATTTTTCCTTGCAGAAAATTTCCCTGGCATAGTATTTTTTTCGCTTTTTAAATTAATTTTTTTTTTTAACAAATTCTTTGAGTATACCATAAAATATAACGAAAATATAGACTTCAATAGCCTCAAGAATCCTCAAGTAGTCCTATACCTAAATATTAATCAATCATTATAATGGTTCAAGGTAAGGGATAAGCAGAATGGATCCCGCTTATCCCTTACCTTGAACCAAGATCCAATTTTTGTATTTATGGTAATCCATTGCGTAATCGATAGCTTTAGATGAGAACTATGCTGTAAACTATTAAATATCATTCATACGTCCCAGATGTGTTCATTGATATGGGCTACGTATTATTGCTAAAAATCATTCGCCACCTATAACTGAAAATACCTAAAATAAGTTATATAAGTTTTCGGAGCCTAAAACCCTAATAAAAATCTAGTTTATATGTTGAGCGTCAGAGGACACATTTAAAAATATTTTTCAATTTTGAAAATTTGATCTCATGTGATTTCTGTAAAACAGAATATACACTTTATGTACATCTTCTAAATTTTCGTTCTTCCAAATTTCCCATAGGCATTAATTCTCACATCAATTTTATATTTATTTCATTTAAAAGACAAATACTTTACAAAATTCCTTGGAATTTCTACAGGAAGCATTTCAATTTCCTAATTCTTTATTTAATTTAATTTACGAAATGTTTTCAATTTTGTAAACAAATAAATTGTGTATATTTGCTCTGCTGTTCTCAACACTGGTTTGACCTGAATGAACCAGAGGTTTCATCAATAACCTTCATCAACATGATCAATAATACTATGAATAGGAATTGTGTTAAGAAATTGTAATTACTTTTTTGTTCGATTTCCAATGAATCCATAAAGTTTTGATGAGATTTCCAGTGAATTTTTTTGAAGACAGTTGTTATTTTTTTTATAAATACAATCAATCTATGGATTCATACAAATTTTGTTTGACAATGGAGGTCATCTTCATTACATTAAGCGTTTTAAATAAAAATATCCTGACATTATCTTGAATTTAATGGTCAAAATGCAACAACAAAATTATATATAAGAAATTAAAAAGAAAATAAAACAATAATCGCTGGTCCATAAAAAATAGCTAACAAATATCCTCGCTTATTAGAAAAACACATTTTCAATAGTCTGAAACCCCCCATTGAAAACACAGGCTTGAACAAAATATACAAAATTCTACTATGTTGTAGTTCTAGCTGCAACCAGAACACTCATCCCCAAAGTCCCTTAGCTCCATTAAATTTATAACCACATAACGAGCGTATGGGTGATATTTAAAAAAATGGGCGAAGACTCGCCGATACACTCCTGAAAAAATATTCTGGAAAAGCCACGCCTTCTATACGCCACGCCTGATATAGACCCCCAAAAAATATTCTGAAACACGTCTTCTATAGACCACCAGAAAATATTCTTCTGAAATATTGTTTTTAAAAATTCGGCTAGTCGCTTGGCCCTTATAAAAGTATCCTTAAAAAATCCCGCACCTTTCCTTTGCATATTTTGAAGATGCTCTAAAATATTTTCAAACTCTCTGTAATTGTTTAAAATAATTTTTTATACCCTTCACCACACAGTGGTACAGGGTATTATGTCTTTGTGCATATGTTTGTAACAGGCAAAAATAATCGAGATAGACCCATGGTTCCTTTTGAGAATATGCATAGAATCACTTTCTGAATCAATTTATGCATGTCCGTCTGTCCGTCCGTCCGTCCGTCCGTCGGTCCGTCCGTCTGTCCATGTATTTTTGTTAACAAAGTACAGGTCGCATTTATGATCCGATTTGGATGAAATTTGGCACAGGTCACTTAATTGGCCCAAGGACGAACCCTATTGAAATTGGAGAAAATCGGTCCACGTTTAGGCATAGCTCACATATAAGGGTACCCCCAATTTTTCGGTATTTTGAGGTTCTTGAGCGCATTTTTTTAACTGAATTCGCTGAAATTTGGTACTTTGAGTTCTTAAATAAAGGTCAATTTTTTCGGATAGCCCCCATATAAGATTACCCCCAATTTTCGGTATTTTGGGGTTTTTTGATCGTAATTTTCGACCGAATTCGCTGAAATTTAGTATTTGGTGTCCTTATTGAGTAACAAATCTCCCTACCAAAAATTATAAATAAAGGTTCATTTTTACGGATAGCCCCCATATAAGGGTACACCCAAATTTTCGGTATTTTGAGGTTCTTGAGCGCGTTTTTAAACTGAATTCGCTAAAATTTGGTACTTTGAGTTCTTATTGGGTAGAAAATCTCCCTACCAAAAATTATAAATAAAGGTCCATTTTTTCGGATAGCCCCCATATAAGATTACCCCCAATTTTCGGTATTTTGGGGGTTTTGATCGAATTTTTCGACCGAATTCGCTGAAATTTGGTACTTTGTGTTCTTATTGGGTAGCAAATCTCCCTACCAAACATTATAAATAAAGGTCATTTTTTTCGGAAAGCCCCCATATAAGGGTACCCCCAATTTTCGGTATTTTCGGGTTCTTGGGCTCGTTTTATAACTGAGTTCTTTGAAATGTTGTACATTGGGTTCTTATTGGGTACCAAATTACTCCACTAAAAATTATAAATATAGGTCCAGTTTTTCTGGTAGTCCCCATATAACGGTACCCCCAAATTTTTGGTATTTTGGGGGTTCTGATCGTATTTTTCGACCAAATTGACTGTAATTTAGTACGTCGAGTTCTTATTAGGTAGTACATCTCTTCACTATAAATTATAAATATTGGTCAATTTTTTTCTGGTAGCCCCCAGGTTTTGAGGTTCTTCAACCAAATTCTTTTTTCTGGTGCAGGCAAAAGGAAACGAGACAGACACATGATTCCGTTTGAGAATATGCACAGAATCACTTTTTGAGTCGATTTAAGCACGAAATTTGGCACAGCGTAACAAATTAGGTCTTGAATGATGTGTGTTAAGTTTCCTGAATCCTGAAGATCTGACCACACGAACAATTTAGTATCGGTTGCAGAATGACGTGTTTATGGTTCCAATTTCATTTTACTGGTCCTTTAAAAATGCGACTTCTGTTAGGATTCATCTTTTGAATATACTCAAAGTGGTGAAGGGTATCATATAGTCGGCCCCGTCCGACTTTACTACTTTCCTTACTGGTTTTTAATTGACCATCATTGGGGCGTATGATTGCCATAAAAGTATTAATACTAATCATACGCCGCCCAGTCTTTATTATAAACACCTGTTCTACATTCAATACCCCTTACAATTTAATGCTAAAAAAATTATTATTATTATCGCATAATTTTTGCCAAAGGATTAACTATTTATAAATATTATTATTAAAAAACTACATTTGATCGGCTTTGTCGTCCATTATCAATGTTTATATTGTTAATCGTTTATATTTATGTTAATAATATGTTGTCCCTTTAATTATAATAATGTCGTTGTTGTTGTTGGATATTATAATTTACATTTTGCTGTTTTCATTTAAATTACAAAAAATAATAAAATAAAATAAAATAAAAAATCCCTTTTTAATATGACATCACATTTTATGATGGCTTATAGTTAGATAATAATAATAATACTGTCAGTCAAATGTAAATGTGGGGGATAACATGTTTGGAGGGGAATAGGGAACACATTTTATTGTGATTAAATTATAAAAAGAAAAAAGTATAAAAATAAATCCTTTACAAGAATATAAAGCGCAGTTTTTCCTACTGAAAATTTTTACGTCCAGAAAACGAGGTTTTATACAAAAGAATCAAATAAACAAAATCTGGACCAAGAATTTTGTATAAAGTTTTTATAAACGTTAAAAGGCGTACGTTTTTTTTAAATACTAATTTCTGTAGAGGCTAATGGGTTTCCAAAGACCAAGAGGCTTGGATTTTTCAATACATTTTTTTATAAAATTAAAAAAAAAAACAAATGTAACTTCTTCAATAAATTGAATGTACAACCCTAGATGGATGGATGGCTAAAGGGTTGGATTTTTTGAACAAAAATTCTTCTTTAGAAAAAAGCTTTACTTTTTAAATAAAATATTCGAAAACACCTACATGTAGATGTGTAAATAATAAATTTTACAAAGCACAAGAGCCTGGAATTTAAAAAAAATAAATTTTGAATAAAATTCTTCTCCAGCCAAGAGAAGTGGATTTGTAAATAAAAAATGCCCAAAGATAAAAGGCGTGGATTTTTAAATAAAAAAATTTCGAGGCGAGGATTTTTAAATAAAAAAAATTCAAAGATATAAGGCGTGGGTTTATTAATAAAAAATCCTAAGACCAAGAGGCATTGCTTTTTTAATAAAAGAAAGTTTCCAAAGCCCAATACGCGTGGATTTTTAAATAAAAAAATCCAAGCACCAAAAATGTTGGTCATGCCCAATAGATGTGGATTTTTAATTAAAAAAATTACATAAACCAAGAGGCGTTGATTTTTAAATAAAAACCGGTAAGGAAAGTAGTAAAGTCGGATTGGGCCGACGATACGATACCCTCACCACTTTGGGTATATTGTACATATGATAAAATTGTATTATCTGGAAATTTTCTATTATCAGGAAAATTGATACAAAATTGATCAGAAACCAGTTCGAAATACATATGGAAGCTATGGATGTATGTGTACCAATTTCAGCAAAACGCAATAACGTCATTCAAGCCCCAATTTGATACGTTGTGAAAAATTTCATGTTAATCGGATAAACATTAGGAGTAGGAGTATATATGTATATGTGGGAGCTACATCGAAATCTGAACCGATTTTTCCGAAACTTACCACACATCATTCTAGATTCAATTCAGTACGCTCTGCCAAATTTCGTCCAAATCCAAAGATATATAGGGACTTTGGTGCATCATTTCCCTAAAATCGGGCTAAACTATATATGGAGGCTATATCAAAATCTGAACCAATTTTCACGAAAGTTAACACACATCATTCTAGACTCAATTTATTACGCTATGCCAAATTTTGTGCAAATCGAAGGATATATAGGGACTTTTGTGTACTATTTACCTTATATCGGACGAATAATATATATGGGAGCAATATCTAAATCTGACCCCATTTTCACGAAACTTAGTACACATTATTCTAGGCTTAATTATGTACGCTGTGCCAAATTTCGTGCAATTCGAAAGATATTTAGGGACTTTGGTTTACCATTTCCATTAAATCGTACGAAAATATATATATATGGGAGCTATATTTAAATCTGAACAGATTTTTTCCCAATTTAAATAGGGTTCGTCCTTAGGCCAAATAAGTGACTTGTGCCAAATTTTATCGAAATCGGATCATAAATGCGACCTGTACTTTGTTTACAATTTAACATCTACAGACGGACGGACGGACATGCAGAAATCGACTCAGAAAGTGATTCTATGCATATTCTCAAAAGGAACCATGGGTCTATCTCGATTCCTTTTGCCTATTACAAACATATGAACACAAAGACATAATAACCTGTACCACAGTGTGGTGAAGGGAAGCTTTGATTCTTCAATAAAATTTTTCCAGAGTCCAAGAGGCCTAAAATTTAAATCAACAAAAATATTCAAATACCAAGTGACTTGGATTTTTAAATAAAATTGTTTATAAAATCAAAAATAAAAAAAATCCGAATGGTACTTTTACGATAAATTCTATCTACAGCCCAAGATTCTTCTGCAGACCAAGAGGCATGAATTTTAAAATAAAATATTCGAAACCCCTCTTATTAGATGTTTAAATAACACATTTTGCAAGAGACCTGAAATGTTTAAATAATAATTTTTCCAAAGCATAACAGTCCAAAATTTTTTGAGTAAAATTCTTCTTCAGTCCAAAAGGCGTGAATTTTTTAAACAAACAATTATCCAGTACCCATGAGGCGTTGATTTTGAAATACAAATTTGTCCAAAGTCCAAGAGGAGTAGATTTTTAAATAAAAAATCCCATAGTCCAAGAGGCGTGGATTTTTAAGTAAAAAAATTTCAAAGTCCAAGAGGCGTGGATTTTTAAATAAAAATGTTGGCCAAGCCAATAGGCGTGGATCTTTAAATAAAAATGTTGGCCAAGCTAATAGGCGTGGATCTTTAAATAAAAATGTTGGCCAAGCCAATAGGCGTGGATCTTTAAATAAAAATGTTGGCCAAGCTAATAGGCGTGGATCTTTAAATAAAAATGTTGGCCAAGCTAATAGGCGTGGATCTTTAAATAAAACAATTTTCAAAGAAAACAAGGCGTATAAATTACATAAGGCGTGGATTTTTGAAATAATTTTTATAAAGGATATAGTGAATGGATTTTTCAAAAAAATTGTGTAAAGGATAAAGGCGTGGATTTTTTATAAATATTTCCAAAGTACAATTTGGAAATATAAGTACTTTCAAAGAATATTTGTATACAATAATAATTTCTAATATTTTCATTTATTAAATTTTGTGCATTTATATTTTAAAATTTAAATCCCTTTTATTTGCTAACCCATCTGTCCTATGTAAGTTTTAATTAGAAATTTCAACAATTTTAATTACATTTTTTCGTTCTGAAAATAGTTAATTAGCAATATATCAATAACAAATATATTTTTCAATGGTTGGCTATTTTTTTTTAATTTTTTTTATTGGCCAAATATAAAATTTTTGATTTGCCCTCATCGTGGTCAAATGATAATGGTTGACAGTAACCACACACACACACACACGTAAAAAAAAACAATCCACAACAACAAAAACAATAATACGAGTACATATTTAAATATAAATATTACAAAAACAAAAATATGCCAACAACCATAGCAACAAAATTCTTGTTGGTTGCAAAAATTAACCTCATTATAAATATAAACAAATATTTATCAATGAAATTAATGTCATATTTTATAATGTCAATTCGGACTATTACGGCTATTGTCTTCGTGGTTTGGTTAATGGTCTGATTTTTTTTAATTTTTTTATTGTAATTTCTGTAGGTTGTAATTTTGTGTGAGTGTGTGTGGGTGCGACATCTATGTCCTTTTGTTACTAACTATTTTTCTGGGCAATCATTTATCATCCGATGTTTTTTATTCAGATTCCGATGCTCTACTCTGTTTATTGTTGTTGAAAATCTATGCAATGTTATGTTTTTGTGTCGTATTCAGGTTATATTTATTCATGGTTATAAACACACACACAAATACACTTGTAAGTGAAATATGGAAATCGAAGGGGATGAATATAAAAAATACTGAATAAACATAACAAAACGCTGGTTTAATATTTATAAAAAAAAAAAAACAATCAAAACCACAATAACAACCCCCTCAGGTTTTCCACTTTGAGTTACCCCCTCTCATCCTCTATTCATGCTGAAAGTTTTATAAACGTGGCTATTTTAAATTGATTTTTCATTACAAATATTTCTCTTCCTAAAGCTACGCCTCTGTTAGCTGTTCAACATCATAATACAGTTTAAAAACCAGTAAGGAAAGTAGTAAAGTCGGACGGGGCCGACTATATGATACCCTTCACCACTTTGAGTATATTCAACAGATGAATCCTAACAGAAGTCGCATTTTTAAAGGACCAGTAAAATGAAATTGGAACCATAAACACGTCATTCTGCAACCGACACTAAATTGTTCATTTGGTCAGATATAGAAGCTATATCTAAATCTGAACCGATTTCAGGAAACTTAACACACATCATTCTAGACCTAATTTGCTACGCTGTGCCAAATTTCGAGCAAATCGAAAGATATATAGGGACTTTGGTGCACCATTTACATTAAATCTGACGAAAGTATATGTGGGAGCTATATATAAATCTGAACCGATTTTCAGGCAACTTTACACACATCATTCTAGACCTAATTTGCTACGCTGTGCCAAATTTCGAGCTTAAATCGACTCAAAAAGTGATTCTATGCATATTCTCAAAAGGAGCCATGGGTCTATCTCGATTATTTTTGCATGTTACAAACATATGCACAAAACCAGTAAGGAAAGTAGTAAAGTCGGACGGGGCCGACTATATGATACCCTTAACCGCTATGGGTATATTAAACTGGACTATTAGCATGAAATTGGATGAAATAAAATATGTGATATTTATCTAAATGTTAATCTACGTAGATCTATCCATAAAGTATGTAAATCGACTTCAAACAAATATAAATGGGTCATCCGTTGGGCTATGTCTGTACTTCTAGAAAACGCAACTACATAATTCTATGCTCAATTTTGTACGTTGTGCAAAATTTGATGTCAAACTGACTAACATGAGGAGTTTGATGCCCAATTTACTTGAAATCGGGCGAAAATATATATGGAAGCTCTATCCAAATATTAAGCGATTTCAAACAAACTTGTGACAGAAGGTTAGGCTAATTTCAGAACGTTTTGTTCCTATTGGTTCTTGGTGCGTCAATTACTTAAAATCAATCTATAATAAAAAGGAGCTATATCTAAATCTGGACCGATTTTCACGAAACAACGCAGACATCACTCTAGGCTCAATTCAGTACGTTATGCCAAATTTTGTGCAAAACGAAAGATATATAGGGACTTTGGTGCAACATTTACATGAAATCGGACGAAACTATATGTGGGAGCTATATAGAAATCTGGACCGATTTTCACGAAACTTGGCAGACATCATTCTAGACTCAATTCAGTACGTTATGCCAAATTTCGGGCAAATCGAAGGATATATATGGACTTTGGTGCACCATTTACATGAAATCGGACGAAACTATATATGGGAGCTATATGTAAATCTTGACCTATTTTCACGAAACTTGGCAGACATCATTCTAGGCCTAAATGATTAGGCTGTACCAAATTTCGTGCAAATCAAAAGATATATAGGGACTTTGGGCACCATTTACATGAAATCGGACGAAACTATATATGGAAGATATATCTAAATCAGGACCGATTTTCATGAAACTTGGCAGACATCATTCTGGGCTCAATTAAGTACGTTATGCCACATTTCGTGCACCTCGAAGGATATATAGGGACTTTGGTGCACCATTTACATGTAATCGGACGAAACTATATATGGGACCTATATCTAAATCTGGACCGATTTTCTCGAAACTTGGCAGACATCATTCTGGGCTCAATTAAGTACGTTATGCCAAATTTCGTGCAAATCGAAGGATATATAGGGGCTTTGGTGCACCATTTACATGTAATCGGACGAAGCTATATATGGGAGCTATATCTAAATCTGGACCGATTTTCTCGAAACTTGGCAGACATCATTCTTGGCTCAATTCTGTACGTTATACCAAATTTCGTGCAAATCGAAAGATATATAAGAACATTAGGGCACCATTTACATGAAATCGGACGAAACTATATATGGGAGCTATATCTAAATCTGGACCGATTTTCACGAAAATTGCCAGACATCACTCTAGGCTTAATTCAGTACGTTATGCCAAATTTCGTGCAAATCAAAAGATATATAGGGACTTTGGGGCACCATTTACATGAAATCGGACGAAACTATATATGGGAGCTATATCTAAATCTGGACCGATTTTCACGAAACTTGGCAGACATCACTCTAGGCTTAATTCAGTACGTTATGCCAAATTTCGTGCAAATCGAAGGATATATAGGGGCTTTGGTGCACCATTTACATGTAATCGGACGAAGCTATATATGGGAGCTATATCTAAATCTGGACCGATTTTCTCGAAACTTGGCAGACATCATTCTTGGCTCAATTCTGTACGTTATACCAAATTTCGTGCAAATCGAAAGATATATAAGAACATTAGGGCACCATTTACATGAAATCGGACGAAACTATATATGGGAGCTATATCTAAATCTGGACCGATTTTCACGAAAATTGCCAGACATCACTCTAGGCTTAATTCAGTACGTTATGCCAAATTTCGTGCAAATCAAAAGATATATAGGGACTTTGGGGCACCATTTACATGAAATCGGACGAAACTATATATGGGAGCTATATCTAAATCTGGACCGATTTTCACGAAACTTGGCAGACATCACTCTAGGCTTAATTCAGTACGTTATGCCAAATTTCGTACAAATCAAAAGATATATAGGGACTTAGGGGCACCATTTACATGAAATCGGACGAAACTATATATGGGAGCTATATCTAAATCTGGACCGATTTTCACGAAAATTGGCAGACATCATTATAGGCCTAAATGATTAGCCTGTACCAAATTTCGTGCAGATCGAAAGATATATAGGGACCGTTTACATTAAATCGGTTAAATATATATATGGGAGCTATATCTAAATCTGAACCGATTTTTCCCAATTTCAATAGGGTTCGTCCTTGGGCCGAATAAGTGACCTATGCCAAATTTCATCCAATTCGGATCATAAATGCGACCTGTACTTTGTTTACAATTTAACATGGACAGACAGACGGACAGACGGACAGACGGACAGACGGACGGACGGACGGACGGACATGCATAAATCGACTTAGAAAGTGATTCTATGCATATTCTCAAAAGGAACCATGGGTCTATCTCAATTATTTTTGCCTGTTACAAACATATGCACAAAGACATAATACCCTGTACCACAGCGTGGTGAAGGGTATAAAAAAAAAAAATCAATAAATTTATTTTTCGATTTATTTATTATAACAATAACGACACATATTCCCATATAAACAAACCCAATTGGCTTTTGAATATACACAGACTAACAAATATATACATATAAGGGATAAAATCAAATCTTCCTCGCAATAGCTACGCGAAAAAAATTGCAGAAGGTGTGTGTAGATTTTTTGCAGGATTTTTTTCTTCATTGCAGCATGTGTGTATTTCTTTTTGCTGAATGTTTTTTTTTTCTCAAAACAAATCTAAATCTGAACAGATTTTCACGAAACTTAACACACATCATTCTAGACTTAATCCATTACGCTGTCCCAAACTTACTGCAAATCGAAAGATATATAGGGACTTTGGTGCACCATTTACATTAAATCGGAGGAAAATATATATGCGAGCTATATCTAAATCTGGACCGATTTTCAGGAAACTTAACACACATCATTCTAGACCTAATTTAGTGACTATACAAAATTTCGTGACATTCGAAAGATTTAGAGGAGGGACTTTGGAGCCCCATTTACATTAAATCGGACGAAAATAGATGGGAGCTATATCTAATCTGGACCGATTTTCAGGAAAATTAACACACATCATTCTTGACCTATTTCATTGCGCTGTGCCAAATTTCGTGCAAATCGAAAGATATATAGGGACTTTGGTACACCATTTACCTTAAAGCCGACGAAAATATATATGGGAGCTATATCTAAATTTGAACCGATTTTTTCTAATTTCAATAGGATTCGTCCTCGGGCCAAATAAATGAGTTGTGCCAAATTGCATCCAATTCGAATCAAAAATGCGATCTGTACATTTTTTACAATTTAACATGGACAGACGGACGGACGGATATGCATAAATCGACTCAGAAAGTGATTCTATGCATATTCTCAAAAGGAACCATGGGTCTATCTCGTTTCCTTTTGCCTGTTACAAACATATGCACAAAGACATAATACCCTGTACCACAGTGTGGTGAAGGGTATAAAAATCCGCGCCTTATAGATGACCATTAAAAATATGCTCTAAAAATCCCCACGCCGTATAGATGTCCCTAAAAATATGTTCCAAAAATCCACAAAAAACTCAAAATCATGCCTTATATAGGCCCATAAAAAAATTAAATAAAAAGCCTTGTGATGGTCTGTAAAGAAAATAAAAATAGACTCTGATATCTCCAAGCCTTGTGATGGACTCTGAAAAAATATTCTTGAAATAATAGCGTTTATATATGCCTCTGAAAACTGTTCTTTAAAAACCACCCTTTATATTGGCCTTGAAAGTTTGAAAGTGTAGGACCTTGAAAGTTTTTCTGTGAAAAATATTTCATAAAAATCCACGACTTGGTTAGACCTCTGAAAAAATTCTTTTATAAATCCATGCCATATAAAGGCCTCTGTTATAAATCTATGCCTTATGTAGGCCCTCTGGAAAATATCCACACCTTATCTCATCTTTGTCGTTTATATTTTTAAAACCTTGATCAATTTTTATTTTTAAATAAATATTAATAAATCCACGCCTCAGTTGGCCCTTGAAAAATATTCTTTAATAAATCCACGCCTCAGTTGGCCCTTGAAAAATATTCTTTAATAAATCCACGCCTCAGTTGGCCCTTGAAAAATATTCTTTAATAAATCCACGCCTCAGTTGGCCCTTGAAAAAATATTCTTTAATAAATCCACGCCTCAGTTGGGCCCTTGAAAAAAATTCTTTAATAAATCCACGCCTCAGTTGGCCCTTGAAAAAAATTCTTTAATAAATCCACGCCTCAGTTGGCCCTTGAAAAAAATTCTTTAATAAATCCACGCCTCAGTTGGTAGCCAGAAAAAAAATCTTAAATAAATCCACGCCTTATGTTGGGCCCAGAAAAACATTTTTAATAAATTCACGCCTTATGTTGGGCCCAGAAAAAATCTTTAATAAATCCACGCCTTTTGTTGGGCCCAGAAAAAAATTTGTAATAAATTCACGCCTTATATAGTCCTTGGAAAAATATTTTTTTTCTTAATCCACACCTCTGAAAAATAATTATTTTCTAAACCCACGTATTATATAGGCTATTGAAAAATATTCTTTAATAATTCCACGCCTTATATAGGTGCCTGAAAAAATATTCTTTCAAAAATCTGCCTTGCATTGCCGCCTGAAAAAATACTCTCAAAAATCTATGCTGACTCATTCTGTATTATTTCAAAGCGTAGTTTTCTTTAGCTGATTCAAGCTTTCTTAATTGATTAAACAAAAAAGGTCGTTATAAAGATTGTTGTTTTTGTTTTATTTTTTCTTCATGATGATACATTGTCTCTGACCAGTTCGCATTGATATGGATTAGTGTCAAATGTGAGCGCTTAGTTATCAATTTGCCAGACACCCCCTACATGGCTTACTGACAGGGCTGCTTGTTTGTGACATTCGCAATTACGAAGAAATAGAAAAAAACTGTCATAATTTTCACACATTAAAGATTGAGATTTGCTCAAGAAAAAAATTCTACTATGAAAATAATATAGTCGAGGGTCCAAAAACAAACCTAATATATCATAGAAAAAATAGCTCAGCATTTAATTTCCATTTGCAGCTCAGTATAAAGGGGTTGACTCAGCAAAAATACTATATGGCGAAATATTCGATGGTCCCCCGAGAACCTCTATTTTGTATGAATTATTTTTGGAGGAAAATAGAATTGAGAAATAGTAGCTGCGGGTAGGTGGTGGAGTATCTATGCTAAAAATTTGCATTCATAAATTTTCATTCATAAAACTAATACATACACTATGTTCGAGGGTGCATATTCTGCACTAGAAAAAAATGCAAACACCCCTGCAAAAAATAACACACACATACTCCTACAGAGCCTCATATATCTGCTGCTACTTTCTAAAACTCATTTGGATACTGGGGATACACCTACTTGCAAAAAACTAAAAAATACACACAACAGCACACCTACACCCACCACAGCTACATTATTCAGAATTTCCGAAATAAAAAAGTCAGCCACGAAAAAACAAGATTTAATGTCTATTTGTTAAACATTGTTGTTGTTTTTTTTAAGTTCCACAAAGAGTCATCATAAATTTTAAAATTGTTTCTGCTTCGCATTTTACCCACTCAAATTCGTATGGGTAGGTAGGTGTATGGGTAGGTAGGTGTATGGGTAGCTAGTCCACGAATTTTGCCGGTTTGTCTACCGTCCGTTACGGTTGTTTTTCCTGTTGTTCATTCGTTTTGCTTTCTTTGCATATAAATAATGTTTTTTTTTTTTTTCATCCATTTCTTTACCAGTCAAGCTTTAGCTTTTGCCTTGCCTTTGTAGATATATTAAGATAAATTATATGACAAAAACAACAACCGAAACTAAACCGAAACAAGTAAAAAAGCGTTAAGTTCGGCCGGGCCGAACTTTGGATACCCTCCACCATAAAAATACTGACCATTTTTTGAAATGAAAACATAGGGAAAATACATATAACGATAATTCTTCCAATCGATTGCTGTAAACCAAATAGAAAATTCAGCAATTTCAATGAGGGTTTTCCTAAAATCTCAAAACCCTAAAATTTTGACATATATTATTAACGCATGGTATGGTGAAACATGTGTATAAAATCCTGAAAATATTCCAATTTCGAGGGCAATATTATATATGAGGCATACTTAAGCGGGACCAATATTGACAACATTGTGTAGGAATTAGCAACTACTTGGTGTTTTCATTATATAAGGGGTTAGGCCTAATTAAGGCCGATGCAGCTCAAGTTCCGAGCAAATATTTTAGTTTTGAATTCCAATACCGTCCATCACGCTAAATATTAAATAGGTAGGATGTTTTATATAGGACCTGGTCCTAAATGCGGGTCAATATAGTTAATTCTCAAACCTCACGTTTTAGTTTTTAGGTCAAGATAAAAATGATTACAACATATGGCTAAATCGACTAAATCGTTTTAGAATTCCATACTATGTGAACTGAAAATTTCGTCTGCCGAATAACCCCCCTACTATGGTGGAATACAGCTACATGGGATAACCCCAACAACCGCAAAACATCAGCTAACTATTTTAAAATAAAAAAAGGGGGTTATAAGGGGACTACCCCTAAAAGGGGGTGAATATTAATAATTTTTGGTAGGGAGATTTGTTACCATATACGACTACAAAATACCAAATTTCAGCGAAATCGGTTGAAAAACGCGCTCAAGAACCCCAAAATACCGCAAAATTGGGGGTACCCTTATATGGGGGCTACCAGAAAAAGTGGACCTATATTTATAATTTTTTGTGGAGATATTAAGTACCCAATAAGAACCCTATGTAGCAAATTTCAGCGAATTCGGTTGAAAACCGCGCTCAAGAACCCCAAAATACCGAAAATTTGGGGGTACCCTTATATGGGAGCTATGCCTAAACGTGGACCGATAAAGCCCATCTTCGAACTTGACCTGCCTGCAGACAAAAGACGACTCTATGCAAAATTTTGGCGATCTATCTCCATTCGTTTAGACGCTAGAGTGATTACAACAGACAGACGGACAGACAGACAGACAGACGGACAGACGGACAGACGGACAGACGGACATGGCTATATCGTCATAGAATTTTACGCTGATCAAGAATATATATACTTTATAGGGTCGGAAATGATTATTTCGATGCGTTACAAACGGAAAAACAAAACTAATATACCCTCCATACTATGGTGGAGGGTATAAAAAAGGGGGTTATAAGGGGACTACCCCTAAAAGGGGGTGAATATTAATAATTTTTGGTAGGGAGATTTGTTACCATATACGACTACAAAATACCAAATTTCAGCGAAATCGGTTGAAAAACGCGCTCAAGAACCCCAAAATACCGCAAAATTGGGGGTACCCTTATATGGGGGCTACCAGAAAAAGTGGACCTATATTTATAATTTTTTGTGGAGATATTAAGTACCCAATAAGAACCCTATGTAGCAAATTTCAGCGAATTCGGTTGAAAACCGCGCTCAAGAACCCCAAAATACCGAAAATTTGGGGGTACCCTTATATGGGAGCTATGCCTAAACGTGGACCGATAAAGCCCATCTTCGAACTTGACCTGCCTGCAGACAAAAGACGACTCTATGCAAAATTTTGGCGATCTATCTCCATTCGTTTA